>NC_079200.1:23848904-24103904 GCF_029499605.1 Hyla sarda
GTCATGAAACCCTCTTGGGTTATCAATTAGTGTTATGAAACCCTCTTGGGTACTGCGAATGCCTGCTCCTGACTGATCCTGTGTCTTTCAGGAACTACTTGCCTCACTGATGCTTCTGGCCTTGGGCCTTTAATTTTTAATGTTTGCACTAGCTACATACATGCCTAATTGAAATTTCAAAATTGATCATGCAATGTAAGGGGTTATGAAAGCCTGTTGGGTACTGCTGATGCCTGCTCCTGACTGTGTGCTTCAGGAACTACTTGGCTTATTGATGCTTCTGGGCTTGGGCCTTAAATTTTGGGATGTTTAGCACAAGCTAAATACATGCTTGATAGAAATTTCAACATTGATCTTTCAATGTAAGGGGTTATGAAACCCTCTTAGGTACTTCTGATGCCTGCTCCTGACTGCTCCTGCGTCTTTCAGGAACTACTTGGCTTACTGATGCTTCAGGGCTTTGGCCTTAAATTTATGGATGTTTTGCACATGCTTACATACATGCTTAATTGAGATTTCAACATTGATCTTTTAATCTTAGGGGTTATGAAATCCTCTTGTGTTCTGCTGATACCTTTTCCTGACTGTGTCTTTTAGGAACTACTTGGCTTACTGATGCTTCTGGGCTTGGGCCTTACATTTTTGGATGGTAGCACTACCTAACATCTTCAATAGAGATTTCAACATTCACCTTTTACTTTTAGGGGTTGTGAACCCCTCTTGTGTACTCATGCTGCTTCCCGTTCCACTCTGTTAGCCTGTTGGTCCTGTGACAGTGTTCGACTCCACCTCCTCATCCTCCACCATGTCCTCAGCCTCCACTGCCCGGACAAGTCTCAGTGGCCCTTCAGCATACCATGTGTACCAGGGCACGGCGGTGTCACGCTGTTCTTCACATGGTTTGCCTTGGTGAAAAGTGTTGGAAACAATGGCTGGTCAGGGTAATGGAGACATTGCGCCTACATCTCACGGCCACATGAGCCCTGTGGGAGCTTGTTAGATTTGGCCCTTTGTACCCAAACACAGGGGTCCGGAACACTAAAACTTGGGAGTTAAAAGTTCAATTTCAAAATCATTAATTTAAATTTCAAAATCTTAAATTTTAATTAAAAAATCATACATTTCAATGGTCTCCTCATGCTTCAGCCAACTCCAGGCTGTGTCATTCAGGCAATATATGGTTTACTGATTGTCACGATTCGGCTAGCTGGATGTGGATCCTCTGTGTCAGTGAGGGATTGGCGTGGACCGTATCGGTGGGCCGGTTCTAGGGATGCTACTGGTTTTCACCAGAGCCCACCGCAAAGCGGGATGGTCTTGCTGCGGCGGTAGCAACCAGGTCGTATCCACCGGCAACGGCTCAACCTTGCTGACTGCTGAGAAGGCGTGGGACAGAAGGACTAGGCAGAGGCAAGGTCAGACGTAGCGGAAGGTCGGGGCAGGCGGCAAGGTTCGTAGTCAATGAGGATAGCAGGAGATCTGCAACACAGGCTTTGGACAACACTAAACGCTTTCACTGGCACAAGGCAACAAGATCCGGCAAGGAAGTGCAGGGGAAGTGAGGTAATATAGCCAGGGAGCAGGTGGAAGCTAATTAGGCTGATTGGGCCAGGCACCAATCATTGGTGCACTGGCCCTTTAAATCTTAGAGAGCTGGCGCGTGCGCGCCCTAAGGAGCGGAGCCGCGCATGCCAGGACATGACAGCCGGGGGCTGGGACAGGTGAGTGACTTGGGATGCGATTCGCGAGCGGGCGCGTCCCGCTATGCGAATCGCATCCCCGCCGGCAGTGCCAGTGCAGCGCTCCCGGTCAGCGGGTCTGACCGGGGCGCTGCAGAGAGAGAAACGCCGCGAGCGCTCCGGGGAGGAGCAGGGACCCGGAGCGCTCGGCGTAACACTGATACTGCTGCCTGGCCTGGGTCTGGGACTGAAAATTTTGTTATGGTAGCACTAGCTATCCAAAATTTTCATTCTAAATTTCAAAAATTCTTGTATTTTTTCTTGGGGATTGTGAAGCCCCGGGGTCTCCTCATGCTTCAGCCAACTCCAGGCTGTGTCATTCAGGCTATATATGGTTTACTGATACTGCTGCTGGGCCTGGGTCTGGAAATAAAAATGTTGTTATGGTAGGTAGCACTAGCTATCCAAAATCTTCGGTTTAAATTTCTGAATTCATCTTTTAATCTTAGGGATTGTGAAGGCCTAGTGTCTACTCATGCGGCTGCCAACTCCTGGCTGTGCCATTCAGCCACTATATGGTCTCCCCATGCTGCCAACACCTCCATGCTGTGTCATTCAGCCACTATATGGTCTCCTCATGCTGCCAACACCTCCACGCTGTGTCATTTAGCCACTATATGGTCTCCTCATGCTGCCAACACCTCCACGCTGTGTCATTCAGCCACTATATGGTCTCCTCATGCTGCCAACAACTCCACGCTGTGTCATTTAGCCACTATATGGTCTCATCATGCTGCCAACACTTCCACGCTGTGTCATTCAGCCACTAGATGGTCTCCTCATGCTTCAGCCTCATCCAAGCTGTGTCATTCAGCCACTATATGGTCTCCTCATGCTGCCAACACCTTCACGTTCTGTCATTCAGCCACTGTATGGTCTCCTCATGCTGCCACCACCTCAATGCTGTGTTATTCAGCCACTATATGGTCTCCTCATGCTTCAGCCTCATCCAAGCTGTGTCATTCAGCTACTATATGGTCTCCTCATGTTGCCAACATCTCCATGCTGTGTCATTCAGCCACTATATGGTCTCCTCATGCTTCAGCCTCATCCAAGCTGTGTCATTCAGCCACTATATGGTCTCCTCATGCTGCCAACTCCTCCACGCTGTGTCATTCAGCCACTATATGGTCTCCTCATGCTGCCAACACCTCCACGCTGTGTCATTTAGCCACTATATGGTCTCCTCATGCTGCCAACACTTCCACGCTGTGTCATTCAGCCACTATATGGTTTCCTCATGCTTCAGCCTCATCCAAGCTGTGTCATTCAGCCACAATATGGTCTCCTCATGCTTCAGCCTCATCCAAGCTGTGTCATTCTGCCACTATATGGTCTCCTCATGCTGCCAACATCTTCACGCTATGTCATTTAGCCACTATATGGTCTCCTCATGCTGCCACCACCTCAACGCTGTGTTATTCAGCCACTATATGGTCTCCTCATGCTTCAGCCTCATCCAAGCTGTGTCTTTCAGCCACTATATGGTCTCCTCATACTGCCAACACCTCCACGCTGTGTCATTCAGCCACTATATGGTCTCCTCATGCTGCCAACACCTCCACGCTGTGTCATTTAGCCACTATATGGTCTCCTGATGCTGCCAACACTTCCACACTGTGTCATTCAGCCACTATATGGTCTCCTCATGCTTCAGCCTCATCCAAGCTGTGTCATTCAGCCACTATATGGTCTCCTCATGCTTCAGCCTCATCCAAGCTGTGTCATTCAGCCACTATATGGTCTCCTCATTCTGCCAACACCTTCACGCTATGTCATTCAGCCACTATATGGTCTCCTCATGCTGCCCCCACCTCAACGCTGTGTTATTCAGCCACTATATGGTCTCCTCATGCTTCAGCCTCATCCAAGCTGTGTCATTCAGACACTATATGGTCTCCTCATGCTGCCAACACCTCCACGCTGTGTCATTAAGCAACTATATGGTCTCGTCTTACTGATGCCACCTCCAGGCTCTGTCATTCTGCTGCTCTGCGACACTGATTCTAAAAGGGATGCCGGTAATCTGCATGTTATTCTGCATAACAGTATTATTTCACTACCCCAGCACACTCCATATGCGTGTAGGAACACAGCAAAGTGTTCCATACCCCCTATTGAGGCTCTCTGTAGGCCAGAAATAGCCGAATTTAATATAATTTCGCCGCGAATAAATTCGGATTGAAACAAATTTTTTCAAAAATTTCGAGAATCGGCCGAATCGAATTTTTGAAAAGTTCGCTCATCTCTAGTTCTCTCTATATACACACTTTTACACAGATTGCTGTCAATCTTGAATCTATCAATCAACTCAGCTCCTTCTGCTCTATAACATGCTGAAGTTTTGACTGTATTTCCAATGTGGCAAGTTCACTTTAGAGTTTTAAATTTGACAGAAATTGTTTAATGGGACTTGAGTGAGTCTGCTTTAAAAGCTTTTTGGTTCGACTATAATTTAATTAAAAGTTATTTCTGAAAGGGATTTTTTTTTATCTTGGACGATCCCTAATAAGCCGAAACTGATCACAACATGTCCCACTACGAGGACCCCCCATCAATCCATTGTAATCTCTGGGGAAACCTGGCATTAAGTGAACAGTTTTCCTGTAGTGCCACCACAGCAAAAATAAAGTATTACACAATGTCTATTTAAATGAATAGGTGGTCTTTGTAATCCAGTAATGCTCAGGTCCTCCAGAGAGAGAGACGCTCTTTGTAACTGCTCTCCACTTCAGCAAAAAGATGAGGATCCTGAACAGAAAACCTCTCTATAAAAGGGATTATCTAGGAATAGAAAAGCTGAGCTAATTTATTCAAAAAACTGCACCACACCTGTCCTCAGGTGGTGTGTGGTATTATAACCTGGCTCTTAAATGGAACTGAGCTACAATACCACAAAGAACCTGAGGACAGGTGAGTCGCTGTTTTTGGAGGAAATATGAAAAACTGGGCAAACCCATTGTGTGCTCTGAAGGTTATGAAGGTTTTTAATGAAAATGTGGTTTAGTCCTTTTTACTTCCTCCAAAATAAATAAATAAATAGTGATTTATTGATATTCACACGAAAAAAATCGTAAAAAATAAAAATATATAAGGCATTGTAGATGTAGAAGAAAAAAGTGTAGATGTAGCAGAAAAAAGTGCCGTATTTATCCGTCAACAAAGCCATACGAGGGCTTGTTTTTTGCAGGAAAAGTTTTATGTTTTGATGATGCCATTTTGGTGGGTCTTTATCTTATTGGTTCATTTATATGAACTCTTTTATTGCTGGTTAAATAAAAAAAAATATTAGCATTTTAAATTTACGGTATTTTACCATACGGTAAAAATAACATTACAGCAATACCTATACCAAATTTATATAGTTATTTTTATTAATACATAATAGAAACATAAAAAAATACTAATTATTAATGTTGCCACATTACAAGTAGTCTTTATTGGTACTATTTTGGAATAAGTATGATTTTTTTGATTGTTCTGTTTTCCATTTGTTTTGAAGGCAAATAAACAAAATATGTGGCTTTTAGTTTTTTCTACAGTGTTCAACTTGCTGTATAATAATAAAATCATTTTATTGCTCCGGTCGTTACAGACGTGGCTATACCAAATATGTGTATTTTTATTTTATTTAGAAGAAACAATATAAGAGGAATATATATATATATATATATATATATATATTATTATTATTATTATTTATAAAAAAAACTGGGGGGGGGGTTATGTTTTTTTTTTATTATAATACTTTATAGTATCCTTCAACTGAAAAAAATCTAATTATTAATTCAATAAAACAGTACTTTATTGGATAAATACAAATATACATGTAAAAAGCTACAGCATCACCCTCCCACCCACTATAAAACACAACACTCACAGGAGATTGAATGCAAAAGTTAGATGGATGTAATCCAAAACTGAATGGCTATAGTACAGTGCTCTGCCCCTAGACATCTTATCCCCTATCCAAAGGATAGGGGATAAGATGTCTCTTCGCCGGGGTCCCGCCGCTGGGGAGAGCGCCCAAGATCAGTCTGAAACATCGGCAAACAGGGTGTATCCTGCCCTAGGACTGGAGTACCACCTTAAAGGGGTACTTCTCCCCTAGACATCGTATCCCCTATCCAAAGGATAGGGGATAAGATGTCTGTTCGCCGGGGTCCCGCTGCTGGGGACCCACGCGATCTCGGCTGCGGCACCCCAGACATCCAGTGCACAGAGCCGTCACGCCCCTGTCACGCCCCCGTCACGCATTGAGGGTGTGTGGCTGTGACGCCACCAGTGGGGCATGACCGTGGCGTCACAAGCCTCTGCCCCGCATTGCCAGTCATCCGGCACGGAACGAAGTTCGCTCTGTGCATGGATGTCTGGGGTGCCGCAGCCGAGATCACAGGGGTCCCCTGCGGAAGGACCCCGTCGAACAGACATCTTATCCCCTATCCTTTGGATAGGGGCTACGATGTCTGGGGGAGGAGTACCCCTTTAAGGTGGTACCCCTTTAAGGTGGTACTACAGTCCTAGTGCAGGATACACCCTAGTGCAGGATACACCCTGTCTGCCGACGTTTCAAACTGATCTTGGGCGCTCTCCATTATCATGTAACAACATGGCAAGATAAACAACACATAATCCCTACCGAAAAGTAATTAAGTCTAATGGGCTATAAATCATGACTCGCCTTCAGCTTAATAATTACGATTCTCACATAGTAACTAAAGTGTTTTGGCTGAGAGCAAAGAAACGTGTGCAGGTTAAAGTTGTGTTCTATAATTTTCTAAAAAGAGTCGGAATTACCCCACCCCTACCCCCCACCCCCCCTATAAGAAACACTGCTATTCTTGCTCATTGGCTGTTTTTGGATTAGCTGCACTCAATTGACCCATGCTTTGAAGTGGGGGGAAACCAAACAAAAAGGGGCATGAACGCACCAGTCACTTGTAGACAGCAAATGCCAACAACTACAGTCACTTCTCTATTGAAATCACTTACTAATGCTAAACAGCTGCATAGTAACCTCTATGCTCATTCATGGGCCCCTTTGGCCCTACTTTTCTGATACATCTGATTGACATGTCATAGAAAGTCATTAAAAGGGTTCTCCAGTGGGAAAAAAATGTAAACAACTGGTGCCAGAACGTAAAACAGATTTGTAAATTACTTCTATTTAAAAATCTTAACCCTTCCAGTACTTATCAGCTGCGGTGTGCTCAACAGGAACTTCTTTTCTTTTTAAATTTATTTTCTGTCTGAACACAGTGCTCTCTGCTGACACCTCTGTCTGTCTCAGGAACTGTCAAGAGCAGGAGCAAATCGCCATAGAAACCTATCTTGCTGTAGACAGTTCCTGAGACAAACAAAGGTGTCAGCAGAGATCACTGTGGTCAGACAGAAAAGAAATTTAAAAAAGAAAAGAGCTTCCTGTGGAGGATACAGCAAATGTTTAAATAGAAATAATTTACAAATCTGTTTAACTTTCTGGCACAAGTTGATTTAAAAAAAAAAAGTTTTTCACAGGAGTACCCCTTTAAAGGAGTATTCCAGTTATGAAAAACATATCCCTAGACTGTGAAGTGTCTGGTCGCGGGGGGTTCGGTCGATAGGACCCCTGGCAATCTCCAGAATGGGACCTAGCTCTCCCTGCTGAGCACTCCAGTGTCCTTCCTCAGCAGGTAATTGGCTGAGTGGGCCATCAATGCTGAGACGCTCATCTCAGAAGATGGGGGCTGGAGCGCTAAGCTGGGAGAGAAAGAACCATGGTTTTGTTCAAGACCAGTAAGTGAGGGTGGGCTAGTACTCCTCTGTGCTCTCTCATGTCTGATAGTACTCCTCTGTGCTCTCTCCTGTCTGATAGCACTCCTCTGTGCTCTCTCCTGTCTGATAGTACTCCTCTGTGCTCTCTCCTGTCTGATAATATTCCTCTGTGCTCTCTCCTGTCTGATAGCACTCCTCTGTGCTGTCTCCTGTCTGATAGAACTCCACTGTGCTCTCTCCTGTCTGATAGCACTCCTCTGTGCTCTCTCCTGTCTGATAGCACTCCTCTGTGCTGTCTCCTGTCTGATAGAACTCCACTGTGCTCTCTCCTGTCTGATAGTACTCCTCTGTGCTCTTTCCTGTCTGATAATACTCCTCTGTGCTATCTCCTGTCTGATAATACTCCTCTGTGCTCTCTCCTGTCTAACAGCGCTCCTCTGTGCTCTCTCCTGTATGATAGAAATCCTTTGTGCTCTCTCATGTCTGATGGTACTCCTCTGTGCTTTCTCCTGTCTGATGGTATTCCTCTGTGCTCTCTCCTGTCTGATAGTACTCTTCTGTGCTCTCTCCTGTCTGATAGCACTCCTCTGTGCCCTCTCCTGTCTGATAGTACTCCTCTGTGCCCTCTATCTGATAGCACTCTTCTGTGCTCTCCTGTCTGATAGTACTCCTCTGGGCTCTCTCCTGTCTGATAGTACTCCTCTGTGCTCTCTCCTGTCTGACAGCACTCCTCTGTGCTCTCTCCTGTCTGATAGTACTCCTCTGTGCTCTCTCCTGTCTGATAAAACTCCTCTGTGCTCTCTCCTGTCAGATAGTACTCCTCTGTGCTGTCTCCTGTCTGACAGCACTCCTCTGTGCTCTCTCCTGTATGATAGCACTCCTCTGTGCTCTCTCCTGTCTGATAGAACTCCTCTGTGCTCTCTCCTGTCTGATAGCACTGTTCTGTGCTCTCCCCGTTTGATAGCACTCCGTTGTGCTCTCTCTTGTCTGATAGTACATCTTTGTACTCTCTCCTGTCTGATGGTACTCCTTTGTGCTCTCTCTCCTGTCTGATGGTGCTCCTCTCTGCTCTCTCTTGTCTGACAGGACTCCAATGTGCTCTTTCCCTTCTAATGGTCTTCCTCTATGTTCTCTCCTCTGTGCTGTCCCCTGTCTGACAGCACTCCTCTGTGCTCTCTCCTGTATGATAGTACTCCTCTGTGCCCTCTCCTGTATGATAGTACTCCTTTGTGCTCTCTCCTGTCTGATGGTACTCCTCTGTGTTCTCTCCTGTCTGATGGTATCCTCTGTGCTCTCTCCTGTCTGATAGCACTCTTCTGTGCTCTCCCCTGTCTGATAGCACTCCTTTGTGGTCTCTCTTGTTTGACAGTACTCCTTTGTACTATCTCCTGTCTGATGGTACTCCTCTGTGCTCTCTCCTGTCTAATGGTGCTCCTCTCTGCTCTCTCCTGTATGATAGGACTCCTCTGTGCTTTCTCCTGTCTGATATGACTCTCCTGTGCTTCTCCTGTCTGATAGGACTCCTCTGTGCTCTCTCTACTGTCTGATAGCACTCCTCTGTGCTCTCTCCTGTCTGATAGCACTCCTCTGTGCTCTCTCCTGTCTGATGGTGCTCCTCTGTGCTCTCTCTTGTCTGATAGGAGAGAGTACAGAGGAGTGCTATCAGACAGGAGAGAGCACAGAGGAGTCCTGTCTATTGGTGTTCCTCTATGTTCTCTCCTGTCTGATAGGACTCCTCTGTGCTCCCTCCTGTCTGATAGTATGCCTCTGTGCTCTCTCCTGTCATGTAGTACTCCCCTGTCCTCTCTCCTGTATGATAGTAGTCATCTGCGCTCTCTCCTGTCTGATAGTACTCCTCTATGCTCTCTCCTGTATGATAGTACTCCTCTATGCTCTCTCCTGTATGATAGGACTCCTCTGTGCTCTCTCTTGTCTGATAGGATTCCTCTGTGCTCTCCCCTGTCTGATAGCACTCCTCTGTACTCTCTCCTGTCTAATGGTATTCCTCTATGTTCTCTCCTGTCTGATAGCATTCCTCTGTGCTCTCTCTTGTCTGATAGCACTCCTCTGTGTTATCTCCTGTCTGATAGTACTCCTCTGTGCTCTCTCCTGTCTGATAGTACTCCTCTGTGCTCTCTCCTGTCTGACAGCACTCCTCTGTGCTCTCTCCTGTATGACAGTACTCCTTTGTGCTCTCTCCTGTCTGATGGTACTCCTCTGTGTTTTCTCCTGTCTGATGGTATCCTCTGTGCTCTCTCTTGTCTGATAGGACTCCTCTGTGCTCTCTCCTGTCTAATGGTCTTCCTCTATGTTCTCTCCTGTCTGATAGTAATCCTATGCGCTCCCTTCTGTCTGATAGTATGCTTCTGTGCTCTCTCCTGTCTGTCAGAACTCATCAGTGCTCTCCCCTGTCTGATAGTACTTCTCTGTGCTCTCTCCTGTATGATAGCACTCCTCTGTGCTCTCTCCTGTCTGATGGTGCTCCTCTGTGCTCTCTCTTGTCTGATAGCACTCCTCTGTGCTCTCTCCTGTCTGAAAGGACTCCTCTGTGCTCTTTCCTGTCTGATAGTACTCCTCCGTGTTCTCTCCTGTCTGATAGCACTCATCTGTGCTCTCTCCTGTCTTATAGTACTCCTCTGTTCTCTTTCCTGTCTGATGGTGCTCCTCTGTGCTCTCTCCTGTCTGATGGGACTCCTCTGTGCTCTCTCCTGTCAGATAGTACTCCTCTGTGCTCTCTCTTGTATGACAGTACTCATCTGTGCTCTCTCCTTCTAATGGTACTCCTCTGTGCTCTCTCCTGTATGATAGGACTCCTCTGTGCTCTCTCCTGTCTGATAGCACTCCTCTGTACTCTCTACTGTCTATTGGTGTTCCTCTATGTTCTCTCCTGTCTGATAGGACTCCTCTGTGCTCCCTCCTGTCTGATAGTATGCCTCTGTGCTCTCTCCTGTCATGTAGTACTCCTCTGTGCTCTATCCTGTATGATAGTAGTCATCTGTGCTCTCTCCTGTCTGATAGTACTCCTCTTGCTCTCTCCTGTATGATAGTACTCCTCTGTGCTCTCTCCTGTATGATAGGACTCCTCTGTGCTCTTTCCTGTCTGATATGACTCCTCTGTGCTCTCTCTTGTCTGATAGGACTCCTCTGTGCTCTCTCCTGTCTGATAACACTCCTCTGTACTCTCTCCTGTCTAATGGTATTCCTCTATGTTCTCTCCTGTCTGATAGCATTCCTCTGTGCTCTCTCTTGTCTGATAGCACTCCTCTGTGCTCTGTCCTGTCTAATAGTACTCCTCTGTGCTCTCTCCTGTCTGATACTACTCCTCTGTGCTCTCTCCTGTCTGATATCACTCCTCTGTGCCCTCTCCTGTATGATAATACTCCTTTGTGCCCTCTCCTATCTGATAGCACTCCTCTGTGCTCTCTACTATCTGATAGTACTCCTCTGTGCCCTCTCCTGTATGATAGTACTCCTTTGTGCTCTCTCCTGTCTGATGGTACTCCTCTGTGCTCTCTCCTGTCTGACAGAACTCCTCTGTGCTCTCTCCTGTTTGATAGCACTCCTCTGTGCTCTCCCCTGTCTGATAGCACTCCTTTGTGCTCTCTCTTGTCTGATAGCACTCCTCTGTGCTCTCTCCTGTCTGATAGTACTCCTCTGTGATCTCTCCTGTCTGATGGTGCTCCTCTGTGCTCTCTCCTGTCTAATGGTATTCCTCTATGTTCTCTCCTGTCTGATAGTAATCCTCTGCACTCCCACCTGTCTGATAGTAAGCCTCTGTGCTCTCTCCTGTCAGATAGTACTCCCCTGTGCTCTCTCCTGTCTGATAGTAATCCTCTGAGCTCTCCCCTGTTTGATTGTACTTCTCTGTGCTCTCTTCTATCTGATATTACTCCTCTGTGCTCTCTCCTGTCTGATAGTACTCTTCTGTGCTCTCTCCTGTCTGATGGTATTCCTCTGTGCTCTCTCCCATCTGATAATATTCCTCTGTGCTCTCTCCTGTCTGATGGTGCTCCTCTGTGCTCTCTCCTGTCTGATAGCACTCCTCTGTGCTCTCTCCTGTCTGATAGCACTCCTCTGTGCTCTCTCCTGACAGATAGTACTCCCCTGTGCTCTCTCCTGTCTGATAGCACTCCTCTGTACTCTCTACTGTCTATTGGTGTTCCTCTATGTTCTCTCCTGTCTGATAGGACTCCTCTGTGCTCCCTCCTGTCTGATAGTATGCCTCTGTGCTCTCTCCTGTCATGTAGGTATCCTCTGTGCTCTCTCCTGTCTGACAGAACTCCTCTGTGCTCTCTCCTGTTTGATAGCACTCCTCTGTGCTCTCTCTTGTCAGATAGCACTCCTCTGTGCTCTCTCCTGTCTGATAGTACTCCTCTTTGATCTCTCCTGTCTGATGGTGCTCCTCTGTGCTCTCTCCTGTCTAATGGTATTCCTCTATGTTCTCTCCTGTCTGATAGTAATCCTCTGCGCTCCCACCTGTCTGATAGTAAGCCTCTGTGCTCTCTCCTGTCAGATAGTACTCCCCTTTGCTCTCTCCTGTCTGATAGTAATCCTCTGAGCTCTCCCCTGTTTGATTGTACTTCTCTGTGCTCTCTTCTATCTGATATTACTCCTCTGTGCTCTCTCCTGTCTGATAGTACTCTTCTGTGCTCTCTCCTGTCTGATGGTATTCCTCTGTGCTCTCTCCCATCTGATAATACTCCTCTGTGCTCTGTCCTGTCTGATGGTGCTCCTCTGTGCTCTCTCCTGTCTGATAGCACTCCTCTGTGCTCTCTCCTGTCTGATAGTACTCCCCTGTGCACTCTCCTGACAGATAGTACTCCCCTGTGCTCTCTCCTGTCTGATAACACTCCTCCATGCTCTCACCTGTCTGATGGGACTCCTCTGTACTCTCTCCTGTATAATATTATTCCTCTGTGCTCTCTCCTGTATGATAGGACTCCTCTGTGCTCTCTCCTGTCTGATGGTACTCCTCTGTGCTCTCTCCTGTATGATAGGACTCCTCTGTGCTTTCTCCCGTCTGATAGAACTCCCCTGTGCTTTTCCTGTCTGATAGGACTCCTCTGTGCTCTCTCCTTTCTGATAGTACTCCTCTGTGCTCTCTCTCCTGTTTGATACCACTCCTCTGTGCTCTCTCCTGTCTGATAGCACTCCTATGTGCTCTCTTCTGTCTGATGGTGCTCATCTGTGCTCTCTTTTGTCTGATAGGACTCCTCTGTGCTCTCTCCTGTCTGATAGCACTCCTCTGTACTCTCTCCTGCCTATTGGTGTTCCTCTATGTTCTCTCCTGTCTGATAGGACTCCTCTGTGCTCCCTCCTGTCTGATAGTATGCCTCTGTGCTCTCTCCTGTCAGGTGGTACTCCCCTTTGCTCTCTCCTGTATGATAGTACTCATCGGTGTTCTCTCCTGTCTGATAGAATTCCTCTATGCTCTCTCCTGTATGATAGTACTCCTCTGTGCTCTCTCCTGTATGATAGGACTCCTCTGTGGTCTCTCCTGTCTGATAGCACTCCTCTGTGCTCTCTCTTGTCTGATAGCACTCCTCTGTGCTCTCTCCTGTCTGATAGTACTCCTCTGTGCTCTCTCCTGTCTGATAGCACTCCTCTGTGCCCTTTTCTGTATGATAGTACTCCTCTGTGCCCTCTCCTATCTGATAGCACTACTCTGTGCTCTCTACTGTCTGATAGTACTCCTCTGTGCCCTCTCCTGTATGATAGTACTCCTCTGTGCCCTCTCCTGTATGATAGAACTCCTTTGTGCTCTCTCCTGTCTGATGTTATCCTCTGTGCGCTCTCCTGTTTGATAGTAAGCCTGTGCTCTCTCCTGTCAGATAGTAAGCCTGTGCTCTCTCCTGTCAGTTAGTACTCCCCTGTGCTCTCTCCTGTCTGATAGTAATCCTCTCTGAGCTCTCCCCTGTTTGATCATACTTCTCTGTGCTCTCTCCTATCTGATAGCATTCCTCTGTGCTCTTTCCTGTCTAATGGTATTCCTCTATGTTCTCTCCTGTCTGATAGCACTCCTCTGTGCTCTCTCCTGTCTGATAGGACTCCTCTTTGCTCTCTCCTGTATGATAGTACTCCTCTGTGCTCTCTCCTGTCTGATGGTATTCCTCTGTGCTCTCTCCCATCTGATAATACTCCTCTGTGCTCTCTCCTGTCTGATGGTGCTCCTCTGTGCTCTCTCCTGTCTGATAGCACTCCTCTGTGCTCTCTCCTGTCTGATATCACTCCTCTGTGCTCTCTCCTGTCAGATAGTACTCCCCTGTGCTCTCTCCTGTATGATAGTACTCATCTGTGCTCTCTCCTGTCTGATAGCACTCCTCCGTGCTCTCACCTGTCTGACAGCACTCCTCTGTGCTCTCTCCTGTCTGATAGGACTCCTCTGTGCTCTCTCCTCTCTGATAGTACTCCTCTGTGCTCTCTCCTGTCTGATGGTACTCCTCTGTGCTCTCTCCTGTCTGATAGCACTCCTCTGTGCTCTCTCCTGTCTGATGGTACTCCTCTGTGCTCTCTCCTGTCTGATAGCACTCCTCTGTGCTCTCTCCTGTCTGACAGCACTCCTCTGTGATCTCTCCTGTCTGATAGCACTCCTCTGTGCTCTCTCCTGTCAGATAGTACTCCCCTGTGCTCTCTCCTGTATGATAGTACTCATCTTTGCTCTCTCCTGTCTGATAGCACTCTTCCGTGCTCTCACCTGTCTGACAGCACTCCTCAGTGCTCTCTCCTGTCTGATAACACTCCTCTGTGCTCTCTCCTGTCTGATAGGACTCCTCTGAGATCTCTCCTGTCTGATAGGACTCCTCAGTATTCTCTCCTGTCTGATAGTACTCCTGTGTGTTCTCTCCTGTCTGATAATACTTCTCTGTGCTCTCTCCTGTCTTAAAGCACTCCTCTGTGCTCTCTCCTGTCTGATAGGACTCCTCTGTGCTCTTTCCTGTCTGATAGCACTCCTCTGTGCTATCTCCTGTCTGATAGGACTTCTCTGTGCTCTCTCTTGTCTGATACTACTCCTAGTGATGAGGGCATATTCAAATTTGCGATATTTCGCAAATATATTGACGATTATTCGTCCTATGTTCGCAAAATTCGCATATTCGCTAAGTACGTTCACTTTTTGTTCCATGTGAAAATTGGCATGGAAAATTAGCATAAAAATTTGCATGTGAAAAAAAATATTCGTCATTATGAATATATAGCACTATATTCTAAATATTCGCAAAATTGCAAAGTGCCAATCTTCACGATAAAAATTCGCATTACAAACATTCGTGCCCAACACTAAGTACTCCTACAAATTCCAATTACAAATTCTGGTGGATTTGCTGTAGTTTGTTTGTTGCAGTACACAATGCTTGATGGTAACATCACACAATGCTTAAAGGGGGTTTCCCATCTCAGTTATGAATAGGGGGGAAAAAAACTAATCAGTTGGTGTCTGACCAATGGGACCCCTACCAATCCTGAGAATGAGGACATAATTGCCCCTGAAATCAATGAAGTGCACTGTGCCTGTGTGGCCACCACAACAGTGTGCTCCATTAATTCCAGGGACAATTATGTCCCCATTCTTGGGATTGGCGGGGGTCCGCAAGGGCAAAGCCCCAACAATTAGCTTGTTATCCTCTATCCTATGAAATGAGAATACTCATTTAGTGGGTACAGTACACACTGCATGATAGTTACAACACACAATGCTTGATTGTTAAAGTACACAATGCTATATAGTTATAGTAGACAATGTTTTATGGGTATAATGCACAATACTTGATGGTTACAACACACAGTGCATGATGCCTGCGCTGCACAAATCTTTTATAGTTATGGTACACAGTAGTTCATGGGTACAGCACACAATACTTGATGGTTACAATGCACAATTGCCGAAGGCTACAGTACGCAAATCCTTCATGATTATAGTACACAATGCCAAATGGTTGCAGTACTTAGTATTTGATGGTTAAAGGGGTACAGAGGAAATTCTTTTCTTTTTGGAACACAGAGCTCTCTGCTGACATCATTACCACAGTGTTCTCTGCTGATATCTCTATCCATTTTAAGAACTGTCCAGAGTAGAAGAATATGCCCATAGCAAACATATGCTGCTCTGGACAGTTCCTAAAATGGACAGAGATGTCAGCAGAGAGCACTGTGGTCATGATGTCAGCAGAGAGCTCCGTGTTCCAAAAAGAAAAGAATTTCCTCTGTAGTATTCAGCAGCTAATAAGTACTGGAAGGATTAAGATTTTTTTATAGAAGTAATTTACAAATCTGTTTAACTTTCTGGCACCAGTTGATTTAAAAAAAAAAAGTTTTCCACCGGAGTAGCCCTTTAAAGAACAGAATGATTAATGGTTACAATACACAATGCTTAATAGTTGCCATATGCAATACTTGACTGCAGTACACATTGATGGTTAAAGCACACAATGATTGGTAGTTGTAGTAGTACACAGTGCTTGATGGGGTCATGGGACAAAATATTTGCTGGCTACAGTATACATCTTGATTGTTGCAGCACAGAAAATACAAGGATCTAACACAGAGCAGTTCACAGGGTAAATAGTACAAGTTAAAAGTTTCAATTTAAAATATGTAGTGGTATTGTTAGACCTCCGCATTAGTTGAGATTTGTGATTTCCTAACTTGTTCGTAGACACAGAAGCTTATCCAAACAAACGTTACTCCAGTTTTATTTCACACGAATTACTGATTCATTTCCTAATAGCTGCAAAACATTATAGGAGTTTACCTTTCCAAGTCCTACATGTAAAATTCAGCTATAAAACAGGAATCTGGGAGAAGGGATGAGGAAATAGTTTCAGAACATAAATTACCTGTTTACATTTAGCAGATTAAAGGAAATAAAATAATACTTATGTATGCTCCACCCTTCTATCATTTTATCTTAACAAGGGCCCAGAGGCGTTTTACAAATTAGGCCAAGTGGACACATTAGCTGCACATTTTAATTAACATTTCATCAAGAAATTCGGAGCCAAAATTGCATTTAGGAGGTTGAACCAAAAGAAAACACCCACTTATTATTATATAAAAAGCTTAGGTTTATTTGGAAAGGAAGCTTGCTATCTTTTTCGCCTAGCTAAGCCACTTATCAGCTATCAAGATCATGTCTTACCGAAAAGGCTCAGCATCTTCACGAGCATCTGTTGGAGGCAGCAAATATGGGACAGCGGTTTGTTCCTTTTATGGAAGCTCTAAAGGATCATGTGGTGCTGGAGGTTATGCTGGAAGCCAAAGTGGAGGTGTTTCAGCTGGATATGGTGGGGCAGGAGCTTTTGGTGGTAGCCTAAGTGGTGGTTCTGCCTTTGGAAGTAACCTGGTTGGTGCTGGGGGCTTTGGCGGTGGCTTTGGTGGAGGTGTTTCTAGTGGTTTTGGAGGTGTTTCTAGTGGTTTTGGTGGAGGAAATGTTTCTAGTGGTTTTGGAGGAAATGTTTCTAGTGGTTTTGGTGGAAATGTTTCTAGTGGTTTTGGAGGAGGTGTTTCTGGTGGTTTTGGTGGAGATAACCTTCTGTCTGGAGATGAAAAGGGAACTATGCAAAACCTTAATGATCGCCTTGCTAGTTACCTAAATAAAGTGAAGGCATTAGAAGATGCCAATGCTGACCTGGAGTGCAAAATAAGGGAATGGTATGAAAAACACAAGAATGACAACAAGCAGGATCGGGACTATAGCAAATATTACCAAACCATCGATGACCTCAAGAAGCAGGTATTGGTTCTTAAGTGAAAATGTAGCTTCTACAAATGATTCTAACGATGGATAAAAACATTTTGTTTGTTCTTTGGAACGATAAAGATGTTTTTATTCAGTCCCTACATTTTTTTAATTTTTTTATATTTGTTACATTAGATTCAAGCCGCAACTGTGGCCAATTCAAGCATTGTTCTTCAGGTTGATAATGCCCGCCTGGCAGCTGATGATTTTAAGCTCAAGTAAGTTTTCCACTTGTTAAAATAATGAGCTAAAGGTTATGGACACTTTTGGGTGTTTTTTTTTTTATTTTTATTTTTTATTAAATCTCATGTTTAAAGGGCCATTTTTTATTTATTTGTATTTTTGTTTTTTTTGAGCAGTATTTGGCTCCTGCAGCTTGCATTGTATAATAACATATAGAATGAATCTTGATGCTGATTAGCATCAATTCCATCAGACATGTTCTCTAATGGCTCGGTCTCAAGAACTTTTTGTTTACAAAAATGATTAAAATGTCTCCATAGTCTACAATGTATCTGAAAATCATACTTAAGGTTATGTTGTGAACTGTCCTGTAGGTATGAGAATGAACTGTGCCTCCGTCAAAGCGTAGAGGCCGATATTAATGGTCTACGTAAGGTGCTAGATGACATGAAGTTTGCCAAGTCTGACCTTGAGTCACAGATTCAAAGCTTGACTGAGGAAATTGCTTTCCTGAAGAAGAACCATGAGGAGGTACCCATGCAAAGACTATTATATTGTTCTATGCTAATGTTTTTGAATTGTCTCCCAATAAATCACAAAAACCCTAATTGTATATTTTTTTTTAGGAACTGAAGAGCTTGCAAGGAGTTACAGGACAACTAACAGTAGAGATGAATGCCGCTCCAGCAAATGACCTGACTGAAATTCTAAATAACATGAGAGCGGAGTATGAAGAAATGGCAGAAAAGAATCGTCGAGATGCAGAAGCTCAGTTTAATGAAGCGGTAAAGCAATGTAGACCTTCAATCCCAATCGATTCCCAAAATAATTTGATGCCTTTGAGATCTTCTTCATTTGCTTATTCGTTGTTTGGTTTTGTTTTAGTGCAAGACTCTGAAGCAGGAGATCTCATCGGGGGCTGAGCAGATTCAGTCCAGCACGAGTGAAATCACAGATCTGAAACGATCACTTCAAACTTTGGAGATTGAATTGCAAGCTGCTCTGGCTATGGTACAAACCATGTTTAATCTACAATCCATGATATGTATTGCAGTCATTTGTCTTCACTTTAGATTTGTCTTTGCTGTATGCTCCACAGGAAGTTCTTTTCTTTTTAAATGTCTTTTCTGTCTGACCACAGTGCTTTCTGCTGACACCTCTGTCCATGTCAGGAACTGTCCAGAGCAGGATAGGTTTGCTATGGGGATTTGCTCCTGCTCTGGACAGTTCCTGAGACAGACAGAGATGTCAGCAGAGAGCACTGTGGTCAGACAGAAAGGAAATTTATAAAGAAAAGAACTTCCTGTGGAGCATACAGCAACTTTTAATTGAAGTAATTTACACATCTGTTAAAAGTTCTGGCACCAGTTGATTTAAAAAAAATAGTTTTTCACTGGAATAACCCTTTAATCTACAGACCACACTAGTCTACCTATGTTATTGTATTTGTCCCCAAGTGACACTTGAAGAAAATGAACCACAAGCTTACAGTAAGAGATTCTAGACTTGGTTGGATAGATCATTTGCTCAATTTCTCTTAATAGAAAGAATCACTAGAAAGCTCATTGGCCGAGACAGAGGGCAACTATTGTGCTCAACTTGGCAAGATCCAAGAGAAGATCAGCTCCTTGGAGCTACAGCTGTGTGAAGTCAGGACTGACATGGAAGAGCAAGGCTTTGAATACGATCAACTTCTAGATATCAAAACTAGACTGGAACAAGAAATTGAGACCTATCGCTGCTTGCTGGACGGTGATTCAAGGTAAGAGAGATTTTGAGGATGGTTCTTTTTACCTCTAACCTAACATATAATTAGTGTTGAGCGGCATAGGCCATATTCGAATTCGCGAATATTCGCGAATATATGGACGAATATTCGTCATATATTCGCGAATATTCGCATATTCGTTATATCCTCGTTTTATTTTCGCACACGCGAAAATTCGCGTATGCGAACATTTACAGATGTGAAAATTAGCATATACAAAATTAGCATAAGGTAAAATTCGCATATACGAAAATTCGCATATGCTAATTTTCGCATATGCGAATTTTCGCACGCCAGTCTCACACAGTAGTATTAGAGCCTTCTTTACACCACACAAGCTGGAAGCAGAGAGGGGTGATCACTGTGATGTGTACTGTGAAGAAAAAAAAAAAAAAAAAAAAACGAATATTCGTAATTACGAATATATAGCGCTATATTCGCGAAATTCGCGAATTCGCGAATATGCGATATTCGCGAATAATATTCGAATTGCGAATATTCGCGAGCAACACTACATATAATGAGGTTTCTTTAAAAGGCTTCCTCTTTGAGAAGACCACATCTGCTTTAGACTAGGTTTTTCTAGCAAAAAATTCAGTACTCGCATATTGGTTATATATTGAAAGGGTATTCCGGCCAAATACATCTTATCCCCTATCCAAAGGATAGGGAATGAGATGTCTGATTGGAGGGGGACTGCCACTGGGACCCCCGCAATCTCCGTGCATCACACACATTCTATGCGGGGCTATGTCTCCAGTCTTGGAAACCTCTTTGTTGCCAGGACTGGAGATGTCATGTCATGCCCCGCCCCCTCCATTAATGTCTATGGGAGGGGGTGTGACAGCAGGGGTGTGGCACGATGTCACGAGGAGGCGTGGTGGGACGTCACATCTCCAGTCCCAGAAACAAACAGGTTTCGGAGACTGGAGAGGCAGTCCCGCATAGAATGGGGGTGCTGCACGAAGATTGCAGGGGTCCCCAGTGGCAGGCACCCCGCAATCAGACATCTTATCCCTTATCCTTTGGATAGGGGATAAGATGTATTTGGCTGGAATACCCCTTTAATTCTTTCTTTGAAAAGTCCACCAGAAAACCATTTGTAACTATAATTTTGGGTGGCCAAAGAGATTTTACTGTATGTTCTGACATGTCTAGACCCTATTACAGCGTGATTTCATCTTTATTTTTTAGCAAACCAGTTCAGCCTCCCCAAGTTCCAAAAGGTAAGCAAATGACATTACACTATTGCACAAACTACAACGCATGACTTACTTTGTACTGGCTCTGAGTTATTGCCTGTATTATACTTCAGAGCTGCATTCACAATTCTGCTAACTGTTGTTAGAAAAAGTCTACTTTTTGTCAGGTCTAAACTCCTACAACGTAGCTGGAGACTTTGATATCCGTAATTTCTAGTTTTATGATCATAGCGTCTTTGGGCATTTCCATAAACTATAAATAAAGGGGTACTCTGCCCCTAGACATCTTATTTCCTTTCCGAGCGGCGGGACCTCCGCGATCTCCCTTCTGCACCTGGCGTTCATTTAGAGCCGCGCCTCGCTCGTGACATCACGGCCACGCCCCTCAATGCAAGTCTATGGGAGGGAGCATGACGGCCGTCACAGCCCCTCCCATAGACTTGCATTGAGTGGGCATGACCGTGATGTCACTAGCCTCCGCCCCGCATCGCCAGTCCTCCGGCACGGAGCAGAGTTGGCTACGTGCACCGGATGTCTGAGGTGCTGCAGCCAAGGTTGCAGATATCCCGCCGCAGACTTCTTATCCCCTATCCTGATAAGATGTCTAGGGGCGGAGTACCCCCTTTAAGCTTTTTATAAACATACACTTTATTTTTTTATAATATTTGATTTGTTTGTTTTTTCCCCACATTTTAACTGGTTCCTTTCTTCTTTTAGCGTCAGTTAAGAGTCGAAAGATTAAAACCATTACCGAGGAGATGGTGAATGGAAAAGTGGTGTCGCATCATGTAGAAGAATCCGAGGAGAAAATGTGATCACTTCCACTGAACCATAAAGATACTTAAAAGCTGCTAATTTCTTAATTCTTGTGTTGTCCCCATGAGGAACACGTTTTTAACCCTATGCTTTTTCCTTCTGTGGCATGCATTTTATATAATAGGTAGCTTTATCCTATCTACTGTATCGGTAAACATTCATTAAAGCTTTCTTCTGATGCACATTTTGTGGAGTTGTGTATTGAAATGATGAAAAATAAAGCTTCCAGGGATCACATTATATGTGATCTAATATACTGGAAGCATATACAATATTAAAGGGGTACTCCGCCCCAGAACATCTTATCCCCTATCCAAAGGATAGGGGATAAGATGTCAGATCGCGGGGGTCCTGCTGCTGGGGACCCCCCATGATCTCCGCTGCAGCACCCCATTATCATTACTGCACAGAGCAAACTCGTTCTGTGCGTAATGACGGGTCGGGGTATTGTGACGTCAAGGCTCTGCCCCCTCGTGACGTCACGGCCCGCCCCTTCAATAAGTCTATAGGACCCATAGACTTGCATTAAGGGGGCGGAGCCGTGACATCACAATGCTCTGGCTCCTGTATCACCCGTCCTTACATACAGAGCGAGCTTGCTCTGTTCAGTAATGATAACAGGGTGCTGCAGTGGAGATCCCGGGGGTCCCCAGCAGCAGGACCCCCGCGATTTGACATCTTATCCCCTATCCTTTGGACAGGGGATAAGATGTCCTGGGGTGGAGTACCCCTTTAAGTTAACACTTGATCATGATATACAAGGGTACATGGAGTCCCTGGGCTCCATAATACAAAGTGGTTTGGATTTTGATGTACTGCCTTATGATGCTTAACATGGAGATATTTATACCTGGAAACATATATATGGTGAGCCACGGTGAATGGTGGGACCATGGGGTGCAGCGGTTTAGGTGGATGGGGCAGATGGTATTAGCCCCAGGGGCTAGATGTTATTAACCCCTAGTGTTCGTAACGCCAGAGTGGTTTTTGGGTATCGGGAACCACCCAAACGATATCTCTGCTATCCCCATGGCTAGGCAGTGAAATGAGAGTCCACGACCAGGTTATGGTTTAATAGAGGCTTTACTAAGGTCAGACAGGAGTTATAATCTCTACAGCTCGGCCAGAATCCCAGAGAGGTGGCCAGGAACACAGTAGGACCTCGTAGCTTGCAGGGACCAATTATACTTGTAATAGTCTGTAGATCATTGACTTTAGGCTTGACTAGACTGTAGGTAGCAAAAGCAGACATAGACTTGACTTACTGGAAGTGACGGTAGATTTGAGGCCTTCCAGGTAGCTGGACACTAGCACTGAGACATCTGGTCTTGACTGTACCCCAGTAGGAAGAAAGCCAAAAGAGCTCAGTGGCAAAAAGAGAGCGATTGCAGCACCTCCCTTCCTTATAAAGTGGGCTGTACTAGAAGCCCATAGGTCAAGCTGCGGGTCATGTGTTAAGCTGGTGACTGTCTGGGTAGCATAAACATAACATGTGACATCTCAAAGGTCCTTTAGACTATTACATTAGTCCTCCTAAGGTTCTTTATACTGTCTATACATTAGCATACTGACTATATACCTATTACAATAAATAACATTGTACTAACAGCAGGGGAGACACTGCAGGGGAGCCCCCAGGTCACTGAGGGACTCAACCTGACAGGGCCTAAGTGTAGTACAGGACTATGTTCTGTACTGGGACATTACACATATAGAAGGGCACTCTATTTATCAAAGCTGTCCATGTTCCTCATCAATATAGACCAAACTACAGAGGGTTAGGCCGGTCTATTGTGCGCCTAATTTATCAAAAGGCGCACGGCTCTTGATAAAATCTGCACAGGGACTTTGTGATCTATGCTTTAGTCTGTATCTAAACCTGCTCCAGCATGGTCTGACATTTCGGCGTACTTTCAACCCATGAGACTTGTCGCTGAAAAGTCACTTTTGATAAATTCAGCACCAATGCATTTTTCCGTCTAAAATAGACTAGAATGAATCATGTTCTAAAAATCATCTAAAGCAAAAGTCGCAGAAAAGTCGCACATATTTAGACTGCAACTTTCTGTGCGACAAATTTAGACAGGAAAAACCAGTCTAAATCCTTTGATAAATCTCCCCCAATGTTTCTGGAGGTACCAAAGTATGGGTTCATAAAACTCTGAGGTGTTAAAGAACCATAAAATGATCATATGGTGCGGCTTACACCTCCAAACAAATGGTGGCCTATGATGCAAGAAGTTTTTGGGATGTTCTATAAAGGAATAGTGATGAGCAGCAAGGGCCATATTCGAATTTGCGATATTTCACAAATATATTGCCGATTATTCATCCTATGTTCACGAAATTCGCATATTCGCTATGTTCATTAATTTTTTTTCCCATGCAAAAATTTGCATGGGAAATTTGCATAAAAATTTGCATGTGAAAAAAAAAATATTCATCATTACGACTATATAGCACTATATTCTAAATATTAGCGAAATCGCGAAGTGCCGATATTCGCGATACAAATTTGTATTACGAATATTCGTGCTCAACACTATAAAGGAATCAATAATCTTTAGGGGGTTGTCCAGTTTAGGAAAACAATTTCTATATATCCTATTAGTCCTTAATTAATAAAGGAGGCTCCTCTGTTTGGAATCCTTATCTATTGGCCAGAGCAGAACATGGTGATAAAAAGCATCTTTTATCCTTAAAGGGGTACTCCGCCCCTAAACAGCTTTGGATAGGGGATAACATGTCCGATTTTTGGGGTCTGGCCTCTGGGACCTCCCCCAATTTCTGAAGCGATTCCCTCCCTCTGTGCCAAATGACAGGCAGCCACCACCATCATGCCCCCTCCATTCATGTCTATGGCAGGTGGCTGTGTTCCAGCCACTACCCCCCCCCCCCCCTTCTATAGACATGAATGGAGGGTGCATGGCATGACGTAACAAACACGGTAGCCCCAAGCTTCTTCGTGTTCAGACCCTCGGCGGCACTGGCCCGAGGATTGCGGGGGTCTCAGCAGCCAGATCCCACAGATGACTGGCGATGCAGGGCGGAGGCTCGTGACGTCATGGTAACGCCCCGCTCGTGAAGTCACGCCCATGTCCCCTCAATGCAAGTCTATGGGAGGGGGCTTGACTGCCATCACGCCCCCTCCCATAGACTTGCATTGAGGGGGCGTGACCATGACATCATGAGCTGGGTGTGGCTCTAAACAAATGGCAGGTGTAGCAGGGAGATCGCGGGGGTCCCCAGAGGCGGAACCCTTACGATCAGACATCTTATTCACCATCCTTTGGATAGGGGATAAGATATTTAGGGGCGGAGTACCCCTTCAAGAGCCTGTTCTGCCCTCTATTTCAAAGACAGCCCATTGATTGAAATAGGCACTGTATAATCCTTAGTCTCCCCTATGGTGGCGCTGCAGGGAAATTCAACACTTAGGTCTCTACACAGATTACAAGTGACTGATGGAGGTCTCAGCCGAAACCCACTTTAGCTTTCAATATTTCACAGCATCAAATCCCACTGACACCCAAAAGCCATTGTCATACCAAGTCTGCATATTAATAAGTACAGGCGGCATCACAATGTAATTACATCTATTAACGATTCATTCAGTAATTTTACATGACAAAAATAAATTATTAATCCATCTATTACATCCATGCCTGAGGGGTTGAGTGTCCTGTTTATATGTGAGACAGTGCTCTCCTATTTGGATCTAAACCACCACTGGGGCAAACACAGGATTATTGAAGAGGGATGGGTGGTCCAAATACGTCATCAGTGGTGACCTGTGACCACAGACATCATTGTTTTCAGCAATATAAACTGGAAACGGCAAGGGAATGATAAACGTATAAGCAATAAAAGATTAAAAAGACAAGCATATTTTACCTCGGAATCCGCAATAACCTACCACAGAGGTTCCGCCTGCTACGGATTTTAGATGGGGCCCTAAAGCTTCAGTGGCTAGGTGGTTATTGAGATGGTGTATGCTTTGTGGATATGGGCTCTTATTGATTTCAATGGGGCACATAAAGGAGCACTAGACCTAGAAATGAATGATAAAAGTAAACAGGAGGAAACCTCAAAGGGGTACTCCGCCCCTAGAAATCTTATCCCCTAAGCACCCAGCATTCGTTTAGAGCGGCGTGTGCAGTGCCGGACTTCAGCTCGTGACTTCACGGCCGAGCCCCGCTTGTGACGTCATGGCCACGCTCCTTCAATGCAAGTCTATGGAAGGGGGCGTGGCGGCTGTCACGCCCTGTCCCATAGACTTGCATTGAAGGGGCATGGCTGTAACGTCACAAGTGGGCGTGGCAGGGATGTCACGAGCCTCTGCCCCACATCACCAGTCATCCGGCACGGAATGAAGTTCACTCCGTGCACCGGATGTCTGAACTGCCGGAGCCGAGATCCCCAGCGGCAGGACCCCCACGATCAGACATCTTATCCCCCCTTATACCCTTTGGATAGAAAATAAGATGTATATGGGGCAGAGTACCCCTTTAAGGTTCCCAAACACTTTAGACAAAAGTCTAAACTTGACCAGTTCCGCCTTCTCTTTACACTGCATGGCTGTCTCCCAACTCTCTCCCAGGGGGGAGAAGGGTTAGGCATGGTGGATTTCAACTGCCCAATTCCATTGTTCTTGGAGACATAAGCGTTCACATATGTTAAAAGCTTCAGTCAGTCAGGGTCTCAGTTTTAAGATCCACACCATCTCTAGATATAGCAGGGCATGCCATCATTCCTAGTGCTTAGTGTTTGGTGTTTGCTCCAACGAATTGCAGAAGAGATGCTTCACAGACTTACAAAGGAGCCTGTCTCCGGCAATTGGAAAGATTGAGCTCAGATTGGGGAGGTCAAGCGTGCTTCCCTAAGGAGATCAATTGGGGTCTCAGCACTGACACCTCGACAGATCAAACTTTTGATATGTCTGTATGTCAAAAGTTTTTTCAAATGACAGTAACACAAGACAGATTTCTTTTCCCAGTCCCAGATGCTCAGGGCCACCATCAGGGGGTAGAACCCATACTTTTGTAAAGGGCCCAGACCCCGGAGCTTAAGGGGGCCTAGCCGGCCCTGTTTTTCGTTGTTGTTGCTTGTCAGTGAGTGACTGTCACTCACTGACCACTGGGGGCCCGCCACTGTACACTGCTCGCTGACTGATTGACTGACTACATACAGTCTGCAGTGGCTGGCGGGAGGTACTACTTCCTTACGTAGGCACGGCTGCTGCCAGGCAGGGGCGGAAATATCGCCTGTGCAGCCGATTCAGCTGCACAGGGGCCCAGCGTGTGAGGGGCAACCAGTCTTAACACGTCACTAAACTGCTACTTACATCTGCCTGTGGGGACTTCCTGACGGAGGTGCGCGCATTGAGTGACGTCATCGCAAGCGCCGGGATGCCTACATCCTGCGCGGCATGTACGATGGCATCACTTATAGCGTGCACCTCTGCCAGGAAGTCCTCGCAGGCAGATGTAAGTAGCGCAGGCCAGGTAAGAGTGTGTGAGTGTGTGTGTGAGTGTGTGTTTGTTGGGGTGGGGTTATGCTACGCTACCTAATGTGGGGAATCTATGCTACGCTACCTAATGTGGGGAATCTATGCTACGCTACCTAATGTGGGGAAACTATGCTACCTAATGTGGAGAAACTATGTTACATAATGTGGAGAAACTATGCTACCTAATGTGGGGGAACTGCTGCCTATCTAATATGGAGAAACTATGCTATGCTACCTAATGTGGGGAATATATGCTACGCTACCTAATGTGGAGAAACTATGCTATGCTACCTAATGTGGGGAAACTCTGCTACTCTACCTAATGTGGAGAAACTATGCTATGCTACCTAATGTGGGGAAACTATGCTACCTAATGTGGAGAAACTATGCTACCTAATGTGGAGAAACTATGCTACCTAATGTGGGGGAACTGCTGCCTACCTACTGCTGATTAATGTGAGTTACAGTGCAATTTTA
This sequence comes from Hyla sarda, assembly GCF_029499605.1. NCBI lineage: Eukaryota > Metazoa > Chordata > Amphibia > Anura > Hylidae > Hyla > Hyla sarda. Next base: position 23,876,089 of record NC_079200.1, read on the forward strand.
TGGCATAGTACTGTTTATTTTTTTTTTGTGGGCGGGGGGGGGGGGGGGGCAGGAGCATTCTTTGCACAGGGGCCCTCTGCTGTCTGTGTCCGCCCCTGCACTATACTTAGGTCCTGTCAGGTTGAGTCCCTCTGTGACCTGGGGGCTCTCCTGCAGTGTCTCCCCTGCTGTTATTATAGTGTTTTTTAATGTAATAGGATTATAGTCAGTATGTCAATGTATAGTTAGTATAAAGGACCTTTGGAGGACTCCAGTAAATGTCTAAAGAACCCGTGAAATGTCACATGTTATGTTTATGTTATCACTTGTTACCCAGAGGGCACCAGGTTGACACATGACCCGCAGCTTGACCTGTGGGCATCTAGTACAGCCCCCCTTTATAAGGAAGGGAGGTGCTGCAATCTCTCTTCAACCATCACTCTTGCTGAGGAACAGTGGAGACCAGAGATCTCAGTGCTAGTGTCCAGCTACCTGGAAGGCCTCAAATCTACCGTAATTCCAGTAAGTCAAGTCTATGCCTGCTGCTGCTGTCTAAAGTCTATTACAAGTTCAACTAGTCCCTGCAAACAGCAAGGTCCTTCTGTGTTCCTGGCCACCTCTCTGGGATTCTGGCTGAGCTGTGAAGATAATAACACCTATCTGACCTCAGTAAAGCCTCCACTAAACCTTAGAGGAGAAGCTTTCGAGAAAAAACCCTTTGGAGATGGCGCTGCAGCTTCCTTGGAAATGAAGGAGATGGACTGGATATATCATTTTTTATTTGATTTAATAAAAGTGGTTCCACTGCAAACCTTTTACAATATATATCCAGTTCATCTCCTTCATTTCCAAGGAAGCCGCAGCGCCATCTCCAAAGGGTTTTTTCTCGAAAGCTTCTCCTCTATCACAACAGGACAGCAGTGCAGCTGTTCCCTGCTACCCAGAAGGCCAGCAGCAACTCCACGCAGTACCCCATTATCACTGTGGTTACAGACTTTAATTCATCCTATTCAAGGTGAGCGGCCATCTATATGGTCTACTCTGTCAACCCTTGAATCCACTACTCTTGTTACCAAGGGTAATGCGCTAGACGCCGGTATCGGTCTCCTCTCTTTTTTCTCCTACAGAATCCACTAAACCTTAACCTGGTCGTGGACTCTCATTTCACTGCCTAGCTATTGGAATAGCGGAGATACCGTTTGGGTGGTTCCGGTACCCAAAAACCACTCTGGCATCACGAACATTAGGGGTTAATATCACCTTGCCCCTGGGGCTAATATCATCTTGCCCCATCCACCTACACAGCTACACCCAGTGGTCCCGTAATCACCGTGGGTCACCACACCAGGCATAGGCTGCATCACTCTATATCGGGTTGCAGCCCAGTCCCCTGAAAAAAATCTATCCCCCTGCCAGGCAGGTCCATCGCCAGGCAGGTCCATCGCCAGGCAGGTCCATCGCCAGGCAGGTCCATGAGTCAGGTCTCGGCTGCATTGCAAGCTGGGAAACACCTTAGACAACAGTCATTTTGTATGGACTGAAATATTGGAGTGAAAATCACATAAGAATTGTGAGAAAACCGTCACACACAGGTACAGACACTATATTACGACCAACACTAACTTTACAGCCTCTTTAGCATAGTCAAATAAAAAAAATCCTGGAATACCCCTTTAATCAAGTTTTTTTTTTTTTTATATATTAAAAATAATTATTTGGAAGCTGATCAACAATTTGAAATGAATGCTATACGGAAGTTTTCCTTGGCATATTGTGTAGGTGTCGCAATAAAAACTTGATACAAAAATATGGCCAAGGGTCCTGCTTTGCCTTATGTCTTCTCTTTTTCTTTTCTTATATTTCTTACTGTAGTTTTAGCTGAATAATGCGAGAGCCTCACAAATGTCCACCCCTACGCAGTAGTAAAAACCTGCATGGTTATCAAATTTTTTATTTTTTTTTTAAGTTGTAGACAATATTGTCAGGATAGAGCAAAAGAGTTATGTCAGAACTCTGTTTACTACATGCCACACCCATAAGTCATTCCACGCTATATTATATCCTAAAATTAGAGGATTTTGAGGGATTACTCTATGAGCTGCAGACTAGAAGAAAACACAAACGATGACAGGAACGATAGCAATTGGAGTAATTACTAATAATTATGCATTTGACGTTCTCCCTTCAGAATACCGCTTGATGGGTGGATCGTCCTGATGATTTTATCATCTCACAATAAAAGTCTTTACAATACGAATGCCAGACTAATCCGTGTGATGCTGACATTATGCACTGAACAAGATATCAGCTGTCACATACTGATACAGCTAGTGCTGGGCGGTATACCGGTATGAAACGGATACCGTTTTTTTTTTCCTCCCACGGTATGGATTTTTGCCCATGCCGCTATACCGGTCGGGCCCCTCCCCCACCCTCCGAGTCAATAAAAAAAATTAAACTTACCCGTAATGGGGGTGGTCCGGGCCATCCATCCTTCCTGTAGTGTCCGGCGGCATTACGGGTGGAGGGTGAACCGGTCCGGGCTGTCCTTCTTCTCCGGGGGTCCTCTTCTCCACTCCGGGCAGGCTCCGGCCTAGTACGCTGCATAGACGCCGCTACGCCGTGACGTCAGGTGCGTCGCTGCGCACGAGCGTCACTGCGCAGCGGCGTCTATGCTGCGTTACTAGGCCGGAGCCTGCCCGGAGTGGAGAAGAGGACCCCCGGAGAAGAAAAACAGCCCGGATCGGTTCACCCTCCACCCGGAATGCCGCCGGACACTACAGGAAGGATGGATGGCCCGGACCACCCTCCCCGGACGGTCCCTGCAGCAACTGGGAAGGTGAGTCAGGGTTCTGGGATGGACAAGGGTCTCTATAATATACTATACCTACAGTAGGCCCTCCAGCTGTTGAGGCCCTCCAGCTGTTGCAAAACTACAACTCCCAGCATGCCCGGACAGCCAACGGCTGTCCGTGCATGCTGGGAGTAGTAGTTTTGCAACAGCTGGAGGCACCCCTAGTTGGGAAACACTGACCTATACTATACACTACTATATAGTCCAACATGCTGGGAGCAGTAGTTTTGCAACAGCTGGAGGCACCCCTAGTTGGGAAACACTGACCTATACTATACACTACTATATAGTCCAACATGCTGGGAGTAGTAGTTTTGCAACAGCTGGAGGCATCCCTAGTTGGGAAACACTGACCTATACTATACACTACTATATAGTCCAACATGCTGGGAGTTGTAATTTTGCAACAGCTGGAGGCATCCCTAGTTGGGAAACACTGACCTATACTATACACTACTATATAGTCCAACATGCTGGGAGTTGTAGTTTTGCAACAGCTGGAGGCTGTAGGTTTGTTTGCTACATCTATTTAAAAGGGTACTCCACTGCCCCAGTGTTCAGATCATTTAGTTCCAAAAGACCATTTAGTTCCGCTACGCCACCTCAATGCAAGTCTCAATGTAAAAAAAAAAAAAATACTGTGAAATACCGTGATACCTTAGAAAAATACCGTGATACTCATTTTTGGTCATATCGCCCAGCACTAGATACAGCTAAAAAGTTATCATGGTGGGTGGCAAGGAAAAGATTCTTATCAATTCTATACTGTACAATGTTTTTCAATAGAAGGCTTCTGATTTGTATATGCTTTCCAGTGGAGCATTGCCTGTAAGTCTCTGTACACCAACTGGGCTAAAGGGGTACTCCACTGGAAAGCATTTTATTTTTTTTAATCAACTGGTGCCAGAAAGTTAAACAGATTTGTAAATGACTTCTAATAAAAAAAATCTTCATCCTTCCAGTACTTATCAGCTGCTGTTATGATCAACAGGAAGTTATTTTCTTTTTGAATTTCCTTTCTGCCTGACCACAGTGCTCTCTGCTGACACCTCTGTCCATTTTAGGAACTGTCCAGAGCAGAAGAGGTTTTCTGTGGGGATTTGTTCCTATGCTGGACAGTTCCTGACATGGACAGAGGTGCCAGCAGAGAGCACTGTGGTCAGGCAGAAAGGAAATTCAAAAAGAAAAGAACTTCCTGTTGATCATAACAGCAGCTGATAAATACTGGAAGGATGAAAAATTTTTTTATTAGAAGTAATTTACAAATCTGTTTAACTTTCTGGCACTAGTTGATTTTAAAGAAAATGTTTTCCAGTGGAGTACCCCTTTAAAGGGGTTGCTGGTTGAGACACGACTGCTAGCTGACACCGAAACCTTAGACCTCTCGCTGCGACTCCTGCTGCCACACGCCCCTACTCTGCTGTTACCTCTATCTGCACCTGATAAATTTAGGCCTCTGACACTCTTCTGTGCACGTCCTGACACTTTTCTGCCTGACATACTTATACACCAGCTGACTGCGTATATGTTACACTTATGAGAGGTGGACAATACACTCCGTTTAAAACTGTATTCGACTACAAAAACAAGTGTGTAGCTTTGGCTGGCCTTTCACAGCAACTAGGCCCTTATGACTTTAACAGAAACAAAATTGTACACCACGTAGATGTACGTACAGTTTACATTTATAAGAGGAGGACTATGCGCTCCTCTACAAACTGTATAAGGCTACAAAAACAAGAGTGTAACTTTGGCTGGCCTTTGACAGTAACTAGGCCCAAATTAGTTTAACAGGAAAAATATAAAGGACATCACGTAGGTGTACGTACAGTTTACACTTATGAGAGGAGGACTATGCGCTCCACTACGCTTAAAACTGTATTAGCCTACAGAAAAAACTGTGTAGCTTTGGCTGGCCTTTCAGAGTAAGTAGGTTCAAATTAGTTTCACAGGGAAAAAAAAGTACACCACCTATGCACGCACAGGTTACACATATGACAATACACTCTGCTACGCAACCTGTATTAGGCACTAATAGCAGGTGACTATTGCTTTTCTTGCTCATCCTTACTGGCCACTGTTAGCTTTAGAGTTGTAGTACACACTAGTGCTGCAGCAGTACAGAGTCGCTGTGTAGTACAGCCTAGTACAGTATTTTTATGTACTAATAGCAGGTGATAATGGCTTTTAGTGCTCAACCTAACTGGCCCCTATTAGCTTTAGAGTTGTTGTACATCCCACTGCAGCAGTACAGGGTCGCTGTGTAGTACACCCAAAAGTGTACTTTCTCTCTCTCTTTGAGAGGGCTTATGGTGAATCGCTGCTGTGAAGCTGTTTTTCTGTGCAACACACACACTGCTCTATCTCTCTCTGCAATAAAACGCTCTCTCTGACATAAAACGCTGGAATGGCTGGCCGCAAGATGGCTGCCAATTATATAGGGCTGTGACATCACAGGGCTGGCTGGCTGCTGCATGCTGCATGTGATTCAGGGTCATGTCGCCTACCCACCTTCCCAGAGTTCCTTGCCCCATGTTCTCACATGTGGATCCGCCATTTTAGATGCCCTGGAGCCTGGACCGCACTAAATGGAGTTTAATGAAGCGATTTGTTTCATCAAATCGCATCGATATTCTGATTCGTTGTGAATCAAATTTTTCCTGAAATTCGTAACAAATTCGGATTCGTCAAATTCGATTTGCTCATCCCTATTTACAACTTATGTGAATTGAAGAGCGCCATGATGGAAGATCCTGTTTGTACATCCCATCATGTCTGAATGAGTGGCTCTAATGAACCTAAGCAATACACTTGTCTAATTATCTGCTATCTTGGCTGCAGTGACTTATTTAACGGTAGCCATTGCTGTGTATTGTTCGGCATGTTTTGTAGTATCCAAAATTTGTGGTCTCCTGATAAACCCTTATTTTGCAGGGAAACATATTAAGACCCCCTTTTTATGTTCCTATGTGTTGTAGGATTGCTCTGGTAACCCGTCACCCGTCCGCCTGTTAGTACCATACATTTCATGTTTATCCAATAAAAGTATTGTTTTAGTGAAATGGCACTGTGATAGAATTTTTGAAATGATGTGTCACCTAACTCCATTATTATATCTTCATATATGGACTCAGTGATAGAATCCTGTTTGTACACTATTGCACAATATATAGAACCATTTCTCTTTCCTTTTATAAGTGAGACTTAATTTTTTCCATGCAGCCATTGTTGGACAGCTGGTGATTGGGACCCTTAATAGCTTGGGCCCCCAATAGCATTACCACCTGTCCCACATTCAAGACTATTTCAATGATGTATAGGAAAATAGGTTTCTTGGAGTCTTTAGCAATTTATTCCAAATGTATTTAAAGGGGAATTCCAGCTTTTTATTAGAAACTAATATGCTGCTGGGGTGGGGCTAAAAATAAATAAATAAATAAATAAATAAATAAAAACCATACTTACCTGACCCCTGTCCCCGTTGGTTCCCTACAGCTCTCATTTGGCTCCTTCTAATCCCTTGATTTTCTCCTTCTGCTTCCAAGACAAGAGCTCAGTGGTGGACCCGCCAGCTTAGCCTAACACTGGCACCAGCAGTCTCCCAACTTAGTCAGTGACTGGCTAATTGTTAGGTCTTGTTCCGAGATCTTTTCTTGGAAATAGAAAGAAGATTGGGGAACAGGGCATCGGGGGATCAGAGCTAGATAAGTATGTTTTTTTTTATTTTTTTTTTTTTTTTACCCCATGTCCCAGCAGTATATTATCTTGTTACAAAAGGCTGGAATACCTTTTAAGGAAAAGCAAAGGGGTAAAAGGATCTTTAAAGGGGTACTCCACTGCTCAGCGTTTGGAACACACTGTTCCGAACGCCGGCGCTGGGAGCTCGTGATGTCATAGCCCCGCCCCCTTGTGATGTCACACCCGGCCCCCTCAATGCAAGTCTATGGGAGGGGGCGTGACGGCTGTCACGCCCCCTCCCATAGACTTGCATTGAAGGGGGCGTGGCATGATGCAATGAGGGGACGGGGCTATGACATCACAAGCTCCCGGCTCCAGCGTTCGGAACAGTTTGTTCCAATCGCTGAGCAGCAGAGTACCCCTTTAAGCTTGACAGAGAATTTAGATATTTGTCTGGGCATCTCAAAGGTTCTGTAGGCATCCTGAGACAATCTCATGGAGGCCACAAGCTTAAAGTGTACCTGTTGAGTAAAAATCGATCAGGGTCTTTACACTCAAACCCTGACCTATCGAAACTTTTGACATGTCTCTACGACATGTCAAAAGTTTTTTAAAATGACAATGCCCATTTAAAGGCTTTTGTTGTCACCGCCGGGGGTACCACAACTCCCAAAATATTAGCAATGTCAGTTTTCAGGTACCTCTCCACCCTGACTTATGGACATCTCAATTCCACCAGAATGGGAGTCATTTTTGCTCATAAAAGGTAAGCAAATAAGGGCTTATGGCTAGTGGCTATCTTCATAACACAATTCCTTCAAATTGATTTTTAAAATTATTAGAATCCACCATTGTACAAGTTTATTAAAGGGGTACTCTGGTGGAAAACCTTTGATTTATTTATTTTTTTATTTTATTTTTTTTATCAACTAATGCCAGAAAGTTAAACAGATTTGTAAATTACTTCTATTAAAAAATCTTAATCCTTCCAGTACTTATTAGCTGCAGAATACTACAGAGGAAATTCTTTTTGTTTTGGAACGCAGTGCTCTCTGCTGACATCATGACCACAGTGCTCTCTGCTGACACCTCTGTTCTTTTTAGGAACGGTCCACAGGTAGGAGAAAATCCCCACAAAAAACATATACTGCTCTGGACAGTTCCTAAAATGGACAGAGATGTCAGCAGAGAGCACTGTGGTCTTGATGTCAGCAGAGAGCTCTGTGTTCCAAAAAGAAACAAATTTCCTCTGTAGTATTCAGCAGCCAATAAGTACTGGAATGACTAAGATTTTTTAATAGAAGTAATTTATAAATCTGTTTAACTTTCTGGCACCAGTTGATTATAAAAAAAAAAAAAAAGTTTTCCACCGGAGTACCCCTTTAACCCCTTAACGACGCAGGACGTATATTTATGTCCTGCGCCGGCTCCCGCGATATGAAGCGGGATCGCGCCGCTATCCCGCATCATATCGCGTCGGTCCCGGCCGGGACCCGCGGCTAATACCACACATCGCCGATCGCGGCTATGTGCGGTATTAACCCTTTAGAAGCGGCGGTCAAAGCTGACCGCCGCTTCTAAAGTGAAACTGAAAGTATCCCGGCTGCTCAGTCGGGCTGTTCGGGACCGCCGCGGTGAAATCGCGGCGTCCCGAACAGCTGATCGGACACCGGGAGGGCTCTTACCTGCCTCCTCGGTGTCCGATCGACGAATGACTGCTCCGTGCCTGAGATCCAGGCAGGAGCAGTCAAGCGCCGATAATGCTGATCACAGGCGTGTTAATACACGCCTGTGATCAGGATGAGAGATCAGTGTGTGCAGTGTTATAGGTCCCTATGGGACCTATAACACTGCAAAAAAAAGTTAAAAAAAAGTGTTAATAAAGGTCATTTAACCCCTTCCCTAATAAAAGTTTGAATCACCCCCCTTTTCCCATAAAAAAAATAAAACAGTGTAAAAAAATAAATAAATAAACATATGTGGTATCGCCGCGTGCGTAAATGTCCGAACTATAAAAATATATAATTAATTAAGCCGTACGGTCAATGGCGTACGCGCCAAAAAATTCCAAAGTCCAAAAAAGCGTATTTTGGTCACTTTTTATAACATTAAAAAATGAATAAAAAGTGATCAAAAAGTCCGATCAAAACAAAAATCATACCGATAAAAACTTCAGATCACGGCGCAAAAAATGAGTCCTCATACCGCCCTGTACGTGGAAAAATAAAAAAGTTATAGGGGTCAGAAGATGACATTTTTAAACGTATAAATTTTCCTGCATGTAGTTATGATTTTTTCCAGAAGTGCGACAAAATCAAACCTATATAAGTAGGGTATCATTTTAACCGTATGGACCTACAGAATAATAATAAGGTGTAATTTTTACCGAAATATGCACTGCGTAGAAACGGAAGCCCCCAAAAGTTACAAAATGGCGTTTTTTTTTTCGATTTTGTTTCACAATGATTTTTTTTTTCGTTTCGCCGTGCATTTTTGGGTAAAATGACTAATTTCACTGCAAAGTAGAATTGGCGACGCAAAAAATAAGCCATAATATGGATTTTTAGGTGGAAAATTGAAAGGGTTATGATTTTTAAATGGTAAGGAGGAAAAAACGAAAGTGCAAAAACGGAAAAACCCTGAGTCCTTAAGGGGTTAAGATTGTCCTTCATTTCTATGGTTCTTGTGTTTTGATAAGAAAATGGGACAACATGGATTTATAACTAGATCCAAGGAGCTTGTGATGTCATAGCCCCACCCCCTCATTACATCATGCCATGCCCCCTCAATGCAAGTCTATGGGAGGGGGCGTGACAGACATCACGCCCCCTCCCATAGACTTGCATTGAAGGGGTGTGGCGTGATGTCACAAGGGGCGTAGCCCCAGCGTTCGAAACAAAATGTTCCAAACGCTGGGGCAGTGGAGTTACCCTTTTAAAGGGGTAGTCCAGTGGTGAAAAACTTATCCCCTATCCTAAGGATAGGGGATAAGTTTGAGATCGCGGGGGGTCCAACTGCTAGGGCCCCCTGCGATCTCTCTGTACGGGGCCCCGGCTCTCCGCCCAGATAGCGGGTGTCGACCCCCGCAAGAAGCGGCGTCCGACACGCTCCCTCAATACATCTCAATGGCAGAGCCGGAGATTGCCGAAGGCAGCGCTTCGGCTCTGCCATAGAGTTGTATTGAGGGGGCGTGTCGGCCGCCGCCTCGTGCGGAGGTCGACACGCCCCCTTCCCGCGGGCTGTTGGGGCTCCGTACAGGAGATCGCAGGGGGCCCCAGCGGTCGGACCCCCCGCGATCTGCAACTTATCCCCTATCCTTAGGATAGGGGATAAGTTGCTCACCACTGAGTCACCACTGGACTACTCCTTTAAGCCAAATCATACTCCAGATCAGATTCCACAATTCTGGAAAGATCCTCCCCTGTGTTTTCTTGGGGATCAAGTAAGGAACAACCTCAATACTAGACCTGAATAGCAATATCCAGTTTTTCTTATGCGGATTAAGTTGTACATTTATGTGAGAACATTTCTCAAGGATCAGTGGAATGACATAGAGTCCTCTATTGAAATACCTGTCAACACTCGAGTAGTCATGCACTCAAAGTCTCACCTCAATCTCAAAGACAAAACCCATTACCGTCTAGAATTTTCTCACTTTATCTAATATTATTCACACTTGGCTGACAAGGAGATTAAACATAAAGAGGACAACAGGCAGGATTTGTTCAGTCAGCTGGATTGGGATGGCCAAACCCTGGTAATAGACAACTAGATCTTCCCTGGATGGTGGAACTCCCGTCTATGCATCCAGCAAGTCTACACTTATCCTTTACATAGTCAGCCAAAACCCGGTTGTTGCGTGATATTGGGAAGAATGCTTGATGTTGAAGAAGCATCACAAAGACATAGAGTAGGGAAGTATATGTGAATGTGTCCTGAAAGTGTTCTTGTTATTAAAAAAAAAAGTTAAAGAGGTACTCCCCGCCCCCTCATGACATCACGTCCCGCCCCTTCAATGGAAGTCTATGGGAGGGGGCATGACAGCCGTCACACCCCCTCCCATAGACTTGCATTGAGGGGGGGCGTGATGTCATGAGGGGGCGGGGCTATGATGTCACAAGCTCCTGGACCCCGGCTCCAGCGTTCGGTACAGTTGAGCAGCGGAGTACCCCTTTAAGCAAGCTTTAAATTTCTATGCGAACCGACAATTCAATCACCTTCAAAACACATGTACAGTGATCCCTCAACATACGTCACCAGACCGTCACCGCTGCCCTTGATCGTCACTCTCAATCGCCGTCATCACGTCCCCGGGGTGCCCCCCGCCGCTCCGGACCATCACCGCTGCCCTGGATCGTCGCTCTCCATCGCCGTCATCACATCGATGCGCACGCCGCTCTTATTGGATGACGGGACGGAGTGTGCGGCGACGTGATGACGACGAAGGAGAGGCCATGCAGAGGAGCATGAAGAGGTCAGTCCTGAAAGATGGGGACAGGTGAGTGACACTCACAGGGGCACACGGGGCACGTTAAACGGCTATCCGGTAGCAGCTGAAGCAGTGTGCACTGCCGGATAGCCGTTTATGCGATGGCCCCGACATACAAAAGCATCGTATGTTGATGCTGCCTCTGAGAGGCCATCGTATGCTGAAATGATCGTATGTCGGGGCCATCGTAGGTCGGGGGATCACTGTATAACACTGCCTAAGAGCAGGGTCACCTATGCATTCAAGTAGTTTTAAAGTGGTTTTAAGGGGCTAGGTTCATGTCAAAGTTAAGGAGACATTTGGTAACCCATGGTGACTAACAGCTTGTTTAAAAACACACTGCACTATTAGATTTTTTAGGCTTATTAACACTAAAATAAATCTGTATCCCTGGCTGATGCCTGACAGTGTTAAAATGCACAGGGAGGTATCTGTAGGCGCAATGGATTTTTCCAACAATTTATCCTTTTTTGGGGGTTGCACTTGTCTCAAAATAGTTAAAAATAAATAGCTTTGGTAAACATTGAAAAGTTTAAATAAGTATCCCTTTTTTGGGGGAACTTGGCGGGTTGTGTATGTGTAGGCATTGCTGGCAGTAGCAATACATGCCTTTGGTGAATATTAATTAATTTTTGGGTAGTTGCAACTGGCTCAACGTTCTATTGGCAGAGTCTTTCTTAAGATGAACGAGAACGAGCCAACCAGTCTACAATGGCCGTATTATCCTCCGAAACAACACAACCCCTGGAAGGTATGGGCTTTTGCTTGCTGCTGCTACTGCCATCAGGCTGCTGCTACCTGTACTGGTCCTGGGCAAATGGGTGATGCCCACAGTGCTGGTACTGCCTCCAACATGTTTACTTCCAGAGGACATGGACTCTTTCCTCTTCTCCTTCTTTTGTTAATTCACAGCTAGAAATACTCTATTTTTGGTTAAACCCAGGAAATGTAAAATACATGTTCAGTCCGGTTCACAATGCTTTGCTCTAATTGCTTTGTGTTGTAGTGTTTTAATGTTCTATAGGCTTCTTCTACAGTCATGCTGCTGGGATTTGTAGTGCAGCATCTGTACACAGTAATACAGGTCATGGAGGAGAGCCCTCTGCAGAATGCTTTGCTCACATTGTTTTGTAAAAGATTTCTAGGATCGGTAGTTCTACAGTGAATTCCTCTGTCCACTGCTCACTGTTCAGCTTGTTCTCCAAGATGGTGGCCTCCATGCAGTGCAGTGGGTTTTATCACTCCTTTTAGACCTACCCTTATGCTGTCTCATGATTGGCCTGGGAGCTGTATTCAAGCAGTGATTGGCTAACCTGCGATCATGTAATCTTGTTGATAGCTGCAAAGTATTCTGGGCTACGCGGACATCATTTCATTATTCCAACTTCCTCATCCTATGTTGAAATTGTGGTGAGGGTATGATGAGGGCAGAAGTTATTACTCTAGGGGCAGATGGCATCAACCCCTTGTGTTCGTGATTTAACCTCTGCACCACCCGAAGGTATACCGCTGGATCTTGGGCTAGGCATGGGGCAAATAATGACTCCGACGCCAAGTTACGGAACAATGGCAGCTTAACAGAGGTAGACAGGTGTAATAGTCCTGACAGCTCAGTTAGGCCAAAGGAGGTGACCAGTGACTTCAGAGACTCTAGGGCTTGCTGGGACTTCTAGTGGATTTGGACAATTTGCTGCAGGACCATGCTGACTTGGTACAGACCGATCTTGAATGACTTGACTCGACTGACTTCACCCCGTATGTAGCTTACCAGGTTTTGACATTCACTGGTGGGGCACTGGAATAGTGGAAGTGTGGCTGGGTGTTAGGCCTTGGGCCTCCTCAGGAAAACAGACACTCTCTCAGGACCGTACTGTTCCTCAGCATGTATAGCGCTGAACTGACTAGCTAGCTCTTCCCAGGGTTTATATGGGGGAGACTCTGGAGGGGTCCCATAGGTCACCCTATTAGTCACGTGATCACTGGTTCCTTCCTCGGTTACAACACATAGGAACAGTATTTAAAGGCACATAACAGTGTATATACATTACAATAGAAAATATTAGATATAATTAACCATTTGCCTTGCATAGGTTAAGGAGGGATTTAGGAGACAACGCAATAGAGTTTGCCTGACAGGACAGCAAGGGTACAGGGGTGCCACTCCTGTACTGGGCCACCACAAAATGTTGCCATGTGTTCCTCATCCCTTCTTCTATAATAGAGCCTAGCAAAGTTTTAGTGCTCGGCGACCCTCATTGTAGCCAAAGTTCTGAGCGAGACCAGGTTCTATGGGCTCAGATTGCTTATCTCTCATAGAGATATGGAAAAAGTTTTGATTGGTGGGGGTCAGGGTGTTCAGACCCCCACTGACCGCTTGACTAAGCAGAGAGAAGTGCTAGGCTAAGCACTTTTCTCCCAATTTCACTCGTAGCTGCACAAGACGAATTCTATAGAAAGTTGACTTCAATGGAGAAGTAAAAATCCACGAAAAAAATCTGCATTTGTTATGGATTTGCTGATTTCGGACATATTTTGATCTACTTTTTCTGTCTTTGATTCAAACCATTTTGTGTGGCTCAAAAACACCAACATTTACATAACCTGCACCAAAAATCCACAATGAGGCAACACTTAACCCCTTGCCAGCAAATGGACATTCATTAACGTCCATCTGCGGCTCCCGAGGTATGACCCGCGCTCAGAAGGTGAGCGCGCATAATACCCGGTGAGTCCCGGTTGCCATAGGCAACCAGGACTCACAGCTAACGCCGGACATCGCCGATCGGGCTAAAGTCCGGCATTAACCCTTTAGACACTAAAATGAAAGTAAACATTGCCGGTTAGCTCAGTGGTCCCGAACAGCTTGCAGGACACGAGGAGGATCCCTACCTGATTCCTCGCTGTCCGATCGCCGAATGACTGCTCCGTGCCTGAGATCCAGGCAGGAGCAGTTGAGAGGCGATAGCACTGATCAATGCCATGCAATTAAAGTGTTAATGAAATGAAGTGTTAATTACTGTGATTTAACCCCTTCCCTAATAAAAGTTTGAATCACCCCCCTTTTCCCACTGAAAAAAAACCAGTGTAAATAAAAATAGACATATGTGGTATCACCGCGTGTGTAAATGTCCGAACTATAAAAATATATCATTAATTAAACCGTACGGTCAATGGTGTACATGTAAAAAAAAAAAATCGAAAGTCCAAAATAGCAAAGTTTTGGTTACTTTTTATACCATAAAAACATTTATAAAAAGTGATCAAAAAGTCAGATCAAAACAATAATGGTACCGATAAAAACTTCAGATCACAGCGCAAAGAATGAGTTCTAATGCCGCCCCTAATACAGAAAAATAAAAAAGTTATAGGGGTCAGAAAAGGACATTTTTCAACGTATTCATTTTGGTGCATGTAGTTATAATTTTTTTTAGTAGTAAAATAAAATCAAACCTATAAAAATTGGATATCCTTTTGACCGTATGGACCTACTGAATACATAAAAATGCAATTTTTACCGAAAACAGCACTGCGTAGAAACGGAAGCCTCTAAAAATGACAAAATACCTTTTTATTTTTCAATTTTGCCCCACGAAGAATTTTTTCTGGTTTTGCCGTAGATTTTGTAGTTGAATTATTGATGGTATTACAAAGTAAAATTGTTGGCGCAAAGAACAAGCCTTCATATGGATTTTTAGGTGGAAAATTGAAAGTGTTATGATTTTTAGAAGGTGAAGAGGAAAAAACTAAAGTGCAAAAATTATAATTGCCAAAGAGGGAAGGGGTTAAAGAGTAGCTCTCATGATCTTGTTAAATGTTATAATCCAGTTCACTGCCCCTATCACCTCCCTCTGCCTTTATTTTTATTATTTTTAAATTTTCTACCTTGATATTGCTCTGTATTTTCTGCTCAGTCTCAGTCAGATTCACAGGCTGGGAAGGGGCGTTCCCCAGCAGGTGTAACATCATCTGAAGCCATACAGGGGAGAACTTCCTCCCTCACTCTGCTACACACAACCCAGAGCGGTTCAGTGTGAGATGAGCTATAATTGGCTAAGGCTGCACACACCCCCCTCAGCACTCCAGACCACATCTCCTGATATTGGAATTGTGCCAGGCCAGCAGGAGTCTAAAGTCTGTGCAAGAGATGGGGGGGAAATGTGCTCTGGACAAGTAGGGAGACACCTAGTGGCAGCTTTTTTTAAACACAAATAAAACATTAATAAAACAAAAATTACATTAGAAAGATTTTTTTTTACCATATGGAGTGCAATAGCAAAAAACTGTTTTAATGAGAGTGCCCATTTAAATCTGCAGAATTTGGCTCAGATTTTGGTGTGAAAATTGGTATCGTAATTTTCTACTCCAGGAAATCTGCAACGTATCACAAGATTGTATACTGTACTTCTGTAATATGGAAATCCTATCCCTGTAAAAATAAAGATTTTGTAAGTCTGGTCATCTGTAAAAAAAATAAAAAAGAGAGGTATAATAAAGGGTGGCGGCTGCAACGACCATGTAGACAAAGACATCATGGCATCAGGGTTTGTAGGTGCAGCGAGGTGCATGAAATGGGATGATGTGACACCTATAGGAAGATAACTACAGGTATAGAAAGGGAATTAAAGAAGGTAGATGAAGGAGACCATGGAGGGTGTGGCGGATCACCAGAGGCCCCAACAGCGGGTTCTTTATAGAATAAAAGTTATTGAAGGGTTTCTTCCTGTCAAAGTTGTAATTATTATATATGTTAAGAACCATGCCTCATGTGGCAGAAAGACGAGATACCTAAACCATGAGCAATGAAGATTTTATTAAATCAATTAAAAATAATTTATTGGCCTGTAAAACAATATAAATATACAGTACAATGGCAAAAGTAAGAACACACACTGTCAGGGATTTTACTGTCATTCCTGATTACATTCTTGGAAACCTACCTTGAAAGCGGTGGCAAGCTCAGACTGACCCAGCAAAGTATCAGCATATCTTTCAATCAACCAAGGTTCTACACTAAAATTGGTCTTAAAGGGGTACTCCGCCCCGAGACATCTTATCCCCTATCCAAAGGATAAGGAATAATATGTCTGATCATGGGGGTCCTGCCACTGGGGCCCCCCTTGATCCCCCTTCTGCACCCAGTGTTCGTTTAGAGTGTCGGGTGCAGCGCCCGAGGCTCGTGAAGTCACAGCCACACCCACTCGCGACATCATGGCCATGCCCCCTCAATACAAGTCTATGGAAGGGGGCGTGAGGACATCACTGCCCCTCCCATAGACTTGCATTGAGGGGGCGTGGCCGTGATGTCACGAGCCTCCACCCCGCATCGCCAGTTATCCGGCACAGAGCAAAGTTCGCTCTGTGCACCGGATGTCTAGGGTGCCGCAGCTGAGATTGCAGGGGTCCCCAGCAGCGAGACCCCGGCTATCAAACATCTTATCTGCTATCCTTTGGAGCTCAACATTGAGAAGAAGGTTCTTATTCCACAATTCCATTTTTAGTTTGGGAATCCTTTTATAAAATGACCTCCATATTACATTAATGGAATTCAATAGGATTGTAAGTAAAAGGTCAATTTTCTATTGCTCCATCACCAACGTAGAATACAGACAACGCCAATGGGACAACACCATTAAGAGAACACAGACTGCACTTACCTGATCATGTTCTGCTGATGCCTTCTGTTGACATAGCAGGGATTGTAACTTTCCTGCCATTACCCTGCTTTATTACCTTGTAAATGGAGTAATACCAATTATAAGTTTTTGTATTTTCAACATCTTTAATTACAGACAGGACCTTTACTGAATTCTGGATATTTTAGTAATGCACCACTGTAAGGAGCATAGAGAAAATTTGGCCAACCTTGGGTTATTTAAAGGGGTACTCCCCCCTAGACATGTTATTAGCTATCCAAAGAATAGGGGATAAGATGTCTGATCGCGAGGGTCCCACTGCTGGCGACCTCCGCGATCTCAGCTGCGGCACCCCAGACATCCGGTGCACGGAGCGATGTGGAGGCTTGTGACGTCACGGTCACACACGCCTCAATGCACGTCTATGGGAGGGGCGTGACAGCAGTCACTCCCCCTCCCATAGACTTGCATTGAGGGGCGTGGCAGTGATGTCACGAGCGGGGCATGGCCATTGAGTCATGAGCTTCTGGCACTGCACCCGACGTTCTAAACAAACGGCGGGTGCAGCAGGGAGATTGCAGGGTCCCCAGTAATGGGACCCCTGCGATTGGACATCTTATCCGCTATCCTTTGGATAAGGGATAAGATGTCTGGGGGTGGAGTACCCCTTTAAGACACCTATGTGATGCCCATTGATGCAGTTAATAATCTTGTCTGAAGTATTCCTGAGGATCTCTCTGCTGAGATATCCATGGATAAACAAAATAGGGACCCTAGTAACCCATTTCACTCAGCAGAACGACAATGGCAAGTAAGAGTGTGACTTGAGTGATGGTCATGTATGCATCTTGCCACTGCATTCAAAGTTTATAGTGCTAACAAAAAAAGAGTCCCACGTTTTTGTTAGTGCCATAGACTAAAAAAAGCATGGCATGGCACATACTTGACTGCTGCCTCACATAATAATTACCCGCAGTCTTATTGCTGAGGGTAACAGGATACTGGGGCCCCTAATTCTGCTGTTTTGGGGGGGTCCCAGTATTCAGAACTCCACCTATCTAGCATTTATCACATATCCGGTGGATACATGAAAATACTTTAGATTGGAATACCCATCTAATCCCTAGAAAACTATTTTACAACAAAGTCCTAAAACCTGGAGATTAGCAAATCCCAAACCTTACTCATGGCAAAATATTTCCTAGGAAGAATGTATTTCTGTGATAAGACCCTTATATGTACATTGTCTAGGCTGGTGCTTGGTATCATTTAGAGTTGTGATAGTCAGAGGAAGAGGCTTAGATAGTAGCTGTCCACTAAGGCTAGGTTCAGACTACGGAATCTCCGGGCAGAAAATTTCCGCCCGGAGATTACGAGTTCCGCCTGCGCCGACTGAATTAGTCGGCGCTAGGACTGCGCGGACACTGCAGTCTCCTATAGACTGCTATGTGTTCCGTTCGGATTTCCGCCTGAAGAAAGAGCAACCCCTTTCTTCAGGCGGAAATTTTCTAGCGGATTTTTCATCCGGATTTTCCGCTTCACAAATTCCGAAGTGTGAATTTGCGAACGGAAAACCATTCACTACACTATGCATTATAGTAAGCAGAATTTCTGCCGGAAATTTCAAAGCGAAAATTCCGTCGGAAATTCCGTAGTCTCAACCTAGCCTAAGGGTCTATTCCGCTTGTGGAATTCCGCCTCAAATTAAAGCCCATGTATGTAACTATGGGATTCCACACTCCCATTCGCACTTCTAAATTTCCGCTTGCCGAATCCCATAGTTACATACATAGGTACATACATACGAATCCCATAGTTACTGTTACGGCTGTGGTGAGGTGGATCCACTTACCTGTGAGGAAGAAGGCGTGTGTTACGCCGAGCGCTCCGGGTCCCCGCTCCTCCCCGGAGCGCTCGCAACATCCTCGCAATTGCAGCGCCCCGGTCAGACCTGCTGACCGGGTGCGCTGCAATACCTCTCTCAGCCGGGATGCGATTCGCGATGCGGGAGGCGCCCGCTCGCGATGCGCATCCCCACTCCCGTACCTGACTCGCTCTCCGTCGGTCTTGTCCCGGCGCGCGCGGCCCCGCTCCTTAGGGCGCGCGCGCGCCGGGTCTCTGCAATTTAAAGGGCCACTGCGTCACTGATTGGCACAGTTGGCTTAATTAGTGTGTTCACCTGTGCACTCCCTATTTATACCTCACTTCCCCTGCACTCCCTCGCCGGATCTTGTTGCCATTGTGCCAGTGAAAGCGTTTCCTTGTGTGTTCCTAGCCTGTGTTCCAGACCTCCTGCCGTTGCCCCTGACTACGATCCTTGCTGCCTGCCCTGACCTTCTGCTACGTTCGACCTTGCTCTTATCTACTCCCTTGTACCGCGCCTATCTTCAGCAGTCAGAGAGGTTGAGCTGTTGCTGGTGGATACGACCTGGTTGCTACCGCCTGTCACGATGCCGGCTGGCGGGTGGTGGATCCGCTGTGCCAGAGAGGGATTGGCGTGGACCGTGCTAGTGGACCGGTTCTAAGCCACTACTGGTATTCACCAGAGCCCGCCGCAAAGCGGGATGGTCTTGCTGCGGCGGTAGTGACCAGGTCGTATCCACTAGCAACGGCTCACCTCTCTGGCTGCTGAAGATAGGCGCGGTACAAGGGAGTAGGCAGAAGCAAGGTCGGACGTAGCAGAAGGTCGGGGCAGGCAGCAAGGATCGTAGTCAGGGGCAACGGCAGAAGGTCTGGAACACAGGCTAGGAACACACAAGGAACGCTTTCACTGGCACAATGGCAACAAGATCCGGCAAGGGAGTGCAGGGGAAGTGAGGTGATATAGGGAAGTGCACAGGTGAACACACTAATTGGAACCACTGCGCCAATCAGCGGCGCAGTGGCCCTTTAAATCGCAGAGACCCGGCGCGCGCGCGCCCTAGGGAGCGGGGCCGCGCGCGCCGGGACAGGACAGACGGGGAGCGAGTCAGGTACGGGAGCCGGGGTGCGCATCGCGAGCGGGCGCTACCCGCATCGCGAATCGCATCCCGGCTGACAGCGGAATCGCAGCGCCCCGGGTCAGAGGATGTGACCGGAGCGCTGCAGCGGGGAGAGTGAAGCGAGCGCTCCGGGGAGGAGCGGGGACCCGGAGCGCTCGGCGTAACAGTACCCCCCCCCTTGGGTCTCCCCCTCTTCTTAGAGCCTGAGAACCTGAGGAGCAGACTTTTGTCTAGGATGTTGTCCTCAGGTTCCCAGGATCTCTCTTCAGGACCACAACCCTCCCAGTCCACTAAGAAAAAAGTTTTCCCTCTGACCTTTTTGGAAGCTAAGATTTCTTTGACAGAGAAGATGTCCGAGGAGCCGGAAACAGGAGTGGGAGGAACAGATTTGGGAGAAAAACGGTTGAGGATGAGTGGTTTGAGAAGAGAGACGTGAAAGGCATTAGGGATACGAAGAGAAGGAGGAAGAAGAAGTTTATAAGAGACAGGATTGATTTGACACAAAATTTTGAAAGGACCAAGATAGCGTGGTCCCAACTTGTAGCTAGGGACACGGAAGCGGACATATTTAGCGGAGAGCCATACCTTGTCTCCAGGGGAAAAAACGGGAGGAGCTCTTCTTTTCTTATCCGCGAACCTCTTCATGCGTGAAGAAGCCTGTAAGAGAGAATTTTGGGTCTCTCTCCATATAATGGAAAGGTCACGAGAAATTTCATCCACAGCGGGCAGACCAGAGGGCAAGGGGGTAGGGAGGGGGGGAAGAGGGTGACGGCCGTACACCACGAAAAATGGGGATTTGGAGGAAGATTCAGAGACCCTGAAGTTATACGAGAATTCGGCCCATGGAAGGAGATCTGCCCAGTCATCCTGGCGGGAGGAAACAAAATGTCGCAAATAATCACCCAAGATCTGGTTAATTCTTTCTACTTGTCCATTGGACTGGGGATGATATGCAGAAGAAAAATTTAATTTAATCTTGAGTTGTTTACAGAGAGCCCTCCAGAATTTAGACACGAATTGGACACCTCTATCCGAGACAATCTGTGTAGGCAACCCGTGAAGACGAAAAATGTGTACAAAAAATTGTTTAGCCAACTGAGGCGCAGAAGGAAGACCAGGAAGAGGGATGAGATGTGCCATTTTGGAGAATCGATCAACGACCACCCAAATAACAGTGTTGCCACGGGAAGGGGGTAAATCAGTAATAAAATCCATACCAATCAGAGACCAAGGCTGTTCGGGGACGGGCAGAGGATGAAGAAAACCAGCGGGCTTCTGGCGAGGAGTCTTATCCCGGGCACAGATAGTGCAGGCTCGCACAAAGTCCCCAACATCCGTCTCCAGAGTCGGCCACCAATAGAAGCGGGAGATGAGTTGCACAGATTTCTTGATGCCCGCATGACCTGCGAGATGGGAGGAGTGACCCCATTTGAGGATTCCGAGGCGTTGGCGTGGAGAAACAAAGGTCTTTCCTGGAGGAGTCTGCCTGATGGAGGCAGGAGAAGTGGAGATCAGGCAGTCAGGTGGAATGATGTGTTGCGGAGAGAGTTCAACTTCTGAGGCATCCGAGGAACGAGAGAGAGCATCGGCCCTAATGTTCTTATCGGCAGGACGAAAGTGAATCTCAAAATTAAATCGGGCAAAGAACAGAGACCACCGGGCCTGGCGAGGATTCAGCCGTTGGGCAGACTGGAGGTAGGAGAGGTTCTTGTGGTCGGTGTAGATAATAACAGGAAAACTTGATCCCTCCAGCAAATGCCTCCATTCCTCAAGTGCTAATTTAATGGCTAGAAGCTCTCGATCCCCGATGGAGTAGTTCCTCTCCGCTGGAGAGAAGGTCCTAGAGAAAAAACCACAAGTGACAGCATGCCCGGAAGAATTTTTTTGTAGAAGAACAGCTCCAGCTCCCACTGAGGAGGCATCAACCTCCAATAGGAAGGGTTTGGAAGGGTCAGGTCTGGAGAGCACGGGAGCCGAAGAAAAGGCAGACTTGAGTCGTTTAAAGGCGTCTTCTGCTTGAGGAGGCCAGGACTTGGGATCAGCATTTTTTTTGGTTAAAGCCACGATAGGAGCCACAATGGTAGAAAACTGTGGAATAAATTGCCTGTAATAATTGGCGAACCCCAAAAAGCGTTGGATAGCACGGAGTCCGGAGGGGCGTGGCCAATTTAAGACGGCAGAGAGTTTGTCTGGATCCATCTGTAGTCCCTGGCCAGAGACCAAATATCCTAGAAAAGGAAGAGATTGGCATTCAAACAGACATTTCTCAATTTTGGCATAGAGTTGATTGTCACGAAGTCTCTGAAGAACCATACGGACATGCTGGCGGTGTTCTTCTAGATTGGCAGAAAAAATTAGGATATCGTCCAGATATACAACAACACAGGAGTATAACAGATCACGAAAAATTTCATTGACAAAGTCTTGGAAGACGGCAGGGGCGTTGCACAGGCCAAAGGGCATGACCAGATACTCAAAGTGTCCATCTCTGGTGTTAAATGCCGTTTTCCACTCATCCCCCTCTCTGATGCGGATGAGGTTATAGGCGCCTCTTAAGTCCAATTTAGTAAAGATGTGGGCACCTTGGAGGCGATCAAAGAGTTCAGAGATGAGGGGTAAGGGGTAGCGGTTCTTAACCGTGATTTTATTAAGACCGCGGTAGTCAATGCAAGGACGTAGGGAGCCATCTTTTTTGGACACAAAGAAAAATCCGGCTCCGGCAGGAGAGGAGGATTTACGGATAAAGCCCTTTTTTAGATTCTCCTGGACGTATTCAGACATGGCAAGAGTCTCTGGGGCAGAGAGAGGATAAATTCTGCCCCGGGGTGGAGTAGTGCCCGGGAGGAGGTCGATAGGACAATCATAAGGCCTGTGAGGAGGTAGAGTCTCAGCTTGTTTTTTGCAGAAAACATCCGCGAAGTCCATATAGGCCTTAGGGAGACCGGTTACTGGAGGAACCACAGAGTTACGGCAAGGGTTACTGGGAACCGGTTTTAGACAGTTCTTGGAACAAGAGGACCCCCAACTCTTGATCTCCCCAGTGGACCAATCCAGGGTTGGGGAATGAAGTTGAAGCCAGGGAAGTCCAAGGAGAATTTCCGAGGTGCAATTGGGGAGGACCAAAAGTTCAATCCTCTCGTGATGAGATCCGATGCTCATAAGAAGGGGCTCCGTGCGGAAACGTATGGTACAGTCCAATCTTTCATTATTTACACAATTGATGTAGAGGGGTCTGGCGAGACTGGTCACTGGGATGTTGAACCTGTTGACGAGAGAGGCCAAAATAAAATTTCCTGCAGATCCAGAGTCCAAGAAGGCCACAGCAGGGAAGGAGAAGGCAGAGGCAGACATCCGCACAGGCACTGTAAGACGTGGAGAAGCAGAGTAGACATCAAGGACTGTCTCACCTTTGTGCGGAGTCAGCGTACGTCTTTCCAGGCGGGGAGGACGGATAGGACAATCCCTCAGGAAGTGTTCGGTACTAGCACAGTACAGGCAGAGGTTCTCCATACGGCGTTGTGTCCTCTCTTGAGGTGTCAGGCGAGACCGGTCGACCTGCATAGCCTCCACGGCGGAAGGCACAGGAACAGATTGCAGGGGACCAGAGGAGAGAGGAGCCGAGGAGAAGAAACGCCTCGTGTGAACAGAGTCCATATCTTGGCGGAGTTCCTGACGCCTTTCGGAAAAACGCATGTCAATGCGAGTGGCTAGGTGAATAAGTTCATGTAGATTAGCAGGAATTTCTCGTGCGGCCAGAACATCTTTAATGTTGCTGGATAGGCCTTTTTTGAAGGTCGCGCAGAGGGCCTCATTATTCCAGGACAATTCTGAAGCAAGAGTACGGAATTGTACGGCATACTCGCCAACGGAAGAATTACCCTGGACCAGGTTCAACAGGGCAGTCTCAGCAGAAGAGGCTCGGGCAGGTTCCTCAAAGACACTTCGGATTTCCGAGAAGAAGGAGTGTACAGAGGCAGTGACGGGGTCATTGCGGTCCCAGAGCGGTGTGGCCCATGACAGGGCTTTTCCGGACAGAAGGCTGACTACGAAAGCCACCTTAGACCTTTCAGTGGGAAACAGGTCCGACATCATCTCCAGATGCAGGGAACATTGGGAAAGAAAACCACGGCAAAACTTAGAGTCCCCATCAAATTTATCCGGCAAGGATAGGCGTAGCCCAGGAGCGGCCACTCGCTGCGGAGGAGGTGCAGGAGCTGGCGGAGGAGATGACTGCTGAAGCTGTGGTAGTAACTGTTGTAGCATAACGGTCAGTTGAGACAGCTGTTGGCCTTGTTGCGCTATCTGTTGTGACTGCTGGGCGACCACCGTGGTGAGGTCAGCGACAACTGGCAGAGGAACTTCAGCGGGATCCATGGCCGGATCTACTGTCACGATGCCGGCTGGCGGGTGGTGGATCCGCTGTGCCAGAGAGGGATTGGCGTGGACCGTGCTAGTGGACCGGTTCTAAGCCACTACTGGTATTCACCAGAGCCCGCCGCAAAGCGGGATGGTCTTGCTGCGGCGGTAGTGACCAGGTCGTATCCACTAGCAACGGCTCACCTCTCTGGCTGCTGAAGATAGGCGCGGTACAAGGGAGTAGGCAGAAGCAAGGTCGGACGTAGCAGAAGGTCGGGGCAGGCAGCAAGGATCGTAGTCAGGGGCAACGGCAGAAGGTCTGGAACACAGGCTAGGAACACACAAGGAACGCTTTCACTGGCACAATGGCAACAAGATCCGGCAAGGGAGTGCAGGGGAAGTGAGGTGATATAGGGAAGTGCACAGGTGAACACACTAATTGGAACCACTGCGCCAATCAGCGGCGCAGTGGCCCTTTAAATCGCAGAGACCCGGCGCGCGCGCGCCCTAGGGAGCGGGGCCGCGCGCGCCGGGACAGGACAGACGGGGAGCGAGTCAGGTACGGGAGCCGGGGTGCGCATCGCGAGCGGGCGCTACCCGCATCGCGAATCGCATCCCGGCTGACAGCGGAATCGCAGCGCCCCGGGTCAGAGGATGTGACCGGAGCGCTGCAGCGGGGAGAGTGAAGCGAGCGCTCCGGGGAGGAGCGGGGACCCGGAGCGCTCGGCGTAACACCGCCGCTGCAAGACCATCCCGCTTTGCGGCGGGCTCTGGTGAATACCAGTAGCAACTTAGAACCGGTCCACCAGCACGGTCCACGCCAATCCCTCTCTGGCACAGAGGATCCACCTCCTGCCAGCCGGAGCGTGACAGCGTGGGCCATACCAGGGAGCGGAGTCTAAGGTGCCGCTGGTTTTCCCCAGAGCCCGGCGCAAAGCAGGATGGACTTGCTGCAGCAGGCGGCCCTCAGGTCGCTACCCCTGGTACTGGTACGACTCGTCCCGCCAGGCAGCCAAGGTACAACGTGACACAGGAAGGTAGAGGCACAGACAAAGTCAGGACAGGCAGGAGGTCAGGGCTGGTAACAATGAAGCAAGGTCAGGGCACGTAGCAAGAAGGTCAGAAGGCAGGTGGCACAGGAGCAAGGTCAGGATATGTAACAAAGGGTCAGATACACAGCAAGGCAAGACACAGGTAAACGCTATAATCCAGCAAGGATTATAGGAAGTTCGGGGTTAAATAGGGTCAAATGAGAATAGCACCAATCAATGGTGCGCTGGCCCTTTAACTTTAAAGGGCAGCAGTGGCAGCAGGGACATTGATGCGCTTGCAGTCGGCAAGTCTGACCGCAGCGCTGTCTGTAACAGTTACATACATAGATTTCATTTGAGGCAAGCGGAATTCTGCAAGCGGAAATTCTGCCGTTTGAATAGACTCTAAAGCTATCTTGAAATATGGCCTCTTATGGAGGACAAGATTGTTCATACAAGGTTGGTTCTTGAGAATCCACATATGTCCTACAAAAGGAAGCAATGGGTGTTTAGTAAAAACATAAACCACGGGTGTAGAAACTGGATTGATTGAAATCATTCTTTTCCATTTAAAGGAATAACTTGTCCTACAAGGCAATACTCAACCCAAGGCCAAACTAAGAACCTCGAACTATAAACTGTCTAGACAGATCTTTACAATCACGCACAAAAGAAAAGGCAATTATTATTTTTATTTATCGTTTTCTGTTCGTCCTCAATGTCGCATTGAAATATGACAAACTTCAAAGTCATAGAAATGAGGCAGGTTTAAGAAACGAAGCAATAACAATGAGTAAAATCCAGACAGCCTGAGGGGGTTTAAGAAAACAAAACCAAACTAGAAAACTATTTTTACGTACAATTTATATTAATCCCGTCAGGATTTAAGAGTTCTTTTATGGCAACATTAAGAAAAAAAGCATGATACACCCACTACCACGACAAGTATAAATAAGTTGCGCAGTCAAACAGAAGCTTCATCGGGTCTCAAGTGCTTGGATCTCACGTATCACACAATGTCTTGTCAATGGAAAAGTGGATCTGTCCGAACCTCAGTTGGGGGCAGCATCGGTAGCCACAGAGTCAGCTCTTTGGCTTTTGACTTGTCTAAAGGATCTGAGTACTTTACAATTGGAAACGTCAGTGTAAATGATGGCATTCTTCATGGAGGAGAGAAGGAGACCATGCAGAACCTCAATGTCCGACTGGCTTCCTACTTGGACAAAGTCAAGGCCCTGGAAAATGCTAATGCTGACCTGGAATCCAAGATCAAAGAGTGGTACCTGAAGCACCAGCAGCAGACAAATGTGGTGGATTACAGCAAATACTTTGCTATCATTGAAGACCTTAAAAAAAGGGTAAAGGAAGGGATGAATTCCATAAGTCTTTGAGGGAAAGATTAAAGTAGTTGTTTTTGTTTTTTAACCATAGGGTTCATAATATTGAGTCATAATTTTGAATTAATTATTATACTGTTTTAAGTTATTCTCTAACGTTTGGTTCTAATATTTTTTTAACGTAACATTAGCTGCAATAATAAGTCACTATGTACAAGTTGACTTTAATACTTACATGTCATCATTGTCATCCATGTTCTAGTGGTTCATGGACCATACCATTCTTGTTTACTTCATTGTTCATAATTTTAGGTCCATGGACATTTATTGACTTTTCTTGTCTTCCTCAGATCTTAGCAGAAAGCACTGAAAATGCCAGAACTGTCCTTCAGATTGACAATGCCAAGCTGGCAGCAGATGACTTCAGAATGAAGTAAGTTTGGACATAGTTAACTTTAGGGATTATAATAAATATACATTCCACATATGAACAATTCAATCTAATTCTGACTAGTTTTAGCAATAACCATGCCTATACATATTAGATAAGTGTTAGCCAAACCCTCTTATTTTGTCAGGATTGACCAACAGTGTAATGTGTAGGGGTCACTTGATGGTGGATTTTAAAGGGGTACTCCACTGGAAAACATTTTTTTTTTTTTAAATCAACTGGTGCCAGAAAGTTACTTCTATTTAAAAATCTTAACCCTTCCAGCACTTATCAGCTGCTGTTTGCTCCACAAGAAGTAATTTTTGAAGAACTTTTTGAATTTCTTTTCTGTCTGACCACGGTGCTCTGTGCTGCCACCTCTGTCCGTGTCAGGATCTGTCCAGAGCAGGATAGATTTGCTATGGGGATTTGCTCCTACTATAGACAGTTCCTAAAATGGACAGAGGTGTCAACAGAGAGCACTGTGGTCAGACAGAAAGGAAATTCACAAAGAAAATAACTTCCTGTGGAGCATACAGCAGCTAAGTACTGGAAGGGTTAAGGTTTTTAAATAGAAGTCATTTACAAATCTGATTAACTTTCTGGAACCAGTTGATTTAAAAAAAAATATTCATAATTTCCAAGGGAGTACCCCTTTAAGGGAAAGTAACATTGGGCGTGTTAGAATGGGTCTTGCTATAGCTTATTGATGATGTCACATTGAAATTGTAGTCCATTTCACAGGTGTCATGTTATAGAACAGGAGGAACTAAGCAGTACAAGAATAACTTGTCCTTAATATATATAAATCTCTACTCATTCTGGGCTAAGTAGTCATGTGGACGGTCCTACTCCAAGACTGACAGTTCTCTATTATGCACAGATAGCTGTCAATCACTAAGTGGTACCACCCAACTGACTACTTAGCCTGGAATAAGCAATGATTTACATGTATAAAAGACAAGTTATTCTGGAACTTTCCCCATAAAACTATATATCAATCTGCTCCGCTCCTCCTGCTCAACAACATGGCACCCACAGAATTGACTGCACTTTTATAAAGTTCCCTTTAACCACTGGAAAAAACATGCACATTGAGAACGGCCAAGTGTACACAGTTATGGTGAGTTTAGAGGTACATATCATGGTAGAACAGGCATTCGGCTGACAGATAGCTACCTAAAGGGGTACTCCGCTCCTAGACATCTTATTGCTGATGTCTGATTGCAGAAGTCCCACCGTTGGGGACCCCCGCAATCTCCTTGCTGCACCCGGCATTCGTTTAGAGAGTCGGCTGCAGTGCCGGAGGCTCGTGACGTCACGGTCGCGCCCCGCTCATGACGTCTTGCCCCATCAATGCAAGTCTATGGTAGGAGGAGTGACGGCATGGCCGTGACATCACGAGCGGGGTGTGACCATGACATCCCGAGCCTCCGCCCCGCATCGCCAGTCATCCGGCACAGTGCAAAGTTCGCTCCGTGCCGAGATCATGGGGGTCCCCAGTGGTGGGACCCCCGCGGTCAGACATCTTGTCCTCTGTCCTTTGGATAGGGGATAAGATGTCTAGGGGCAGAGTACCCCCTTAAGTGTATATCTAGTTTAAGATAACTATGACTATGTGTTTTCATGTATTATCTCCTACGGAATAGTTTTCATAAGTAGTTCCATTTCAGGTACGAGAATGAGGCCACTATTTATCAGACCGTGGAATCCGATATCTGTGGTCTAAGAAGACTTTTAGATGACTTGAACTTTTCTAAAGCCAACATTGTAGCTCAGCTCGAAAGCTTGAAGGAAGAGATTGAGTGTTTGAAGAAGAACCATGAGGAGGTAAGGTTTTAGCCGCTCTTTTGCCTTTAATACAATGGATACATTAGTACAGACTAATGGGTCTAAGGCTTTAGGATTTTGCTTTAGGAAAAATGTTCCCTAAGCTTTTGAATATTTTGGAAAGTAGGCCAACTTTTCTAAAGCTTGGGCCCATGCTTTCAAGAAAATTGCTTTAAATAAATGAAATTCACATCTTGGCAGAGAGAAATTTGGCTACATTCTACATTCGACTGAGAGATGTGTAGGTTCGAGTATTTCAGTAATGCTTCATGCCCACAATAATTTTAGGGAACGGTGTTTATTTAACACCATATACAGAAGACCTCATGGTATAACCTTGTATTTTATGACACTTCCCTTAGACTTGCATTGAGGGGACGTAGACTTGCATTGAGGGCACGAGCCTCCGCTCTGCATCGGTAGTCATCCGGCATGGAGCGAAGTTCACTCCGTGCACCGGATGTCTGGGGTGCCGGCCAAGATCACCGGGGTCCCTAGCGGCGGGACCCCCGCGATCAGACATCTTATCCCCTAAGCAACAAACAAGTGAGTGATCCAGCTCACCTTCCCTGATGTACGGTGCTTGGACCGGTGCCCGGCAAGGCATCCAATATTGAAGAAAGAATATACGGAGAGTCCAGCACTTCGTTGCAAGCAGCTTTATTGAAGATACATCACACCATAAAACGACAGTCAGTCAGACATGTTTCGAGCGCTTGCGCTCGAAACATGTCTGACTGACTATCGTTTTTATGGTGTGATGTATCTTCAATAAAGCTGCTTGCAACGAAGTGGTGGACTCTACGTACATTCTATCATATCCCCTATATTTTGGATAGGGGATAAGATGTTTAGGGGCAGAGAACGCCTTTAATATGAAAAGAAAACAAAATGTTTAGGCATTTAAATGCCATATTCCAAACCTTTAGCACACCCTCATACACATAAGACTTTGCCGTTATAGGCTAAGACTCTTTCGACTCTTTCTTCTGAGCATGAATCAGATTTACCTGGACTTTTTCATTAATTCCATCTCAGGAAATGAAGGCTTTGAGAGGACAAAAGGGGGATATCAATGTGGAAATGGATGCAGCTCCAGGAACAGATCTTAGCAAGCTCCTGAACGACATGAGAACTCAATATGAAGAAATCTCCGAGCAGAACCGAAAGAAGGCCGAACAGTGGTTCCACGAAAAGGTTAATACAGAATGTACAGATGCAAAATATCAGACACATAATTTGCAGAATATTTGGTCTCTTCCTACCAAAAGCGCCTTAACGTCTGCCGTATGTTTGTAGAGTGCCGAACTGAACAAAGAGATCTCCCACAGCAGCGAAATGGTCGAGTCCCACAAATCCGAAGTCGCAGAACTCAGACGTACAGTCCAAGAGCTGGATATTGAGCTTCAAGCGCAATTCGCATTGGTAATCCTAAAAACTATTGTCTTCTATTATCAACATTAAAGTGTGCCTGTCATCAACAAAAAAACTTTTTATATAATGTAGATAATACCATTATATGTATATTTGTAATATACATTGGTTAAAAAATGTGTATATTTTTGTCCCTGCAGTTATTGCCTGTGTGTGTCTTTAGGAGGAGTCCAAATACAGGAAGTGAGGGAGGACAAGCAGGGCTCTGCGCACTAAGAAAAAGCAGGACAGTGTGCACTGAGGCTCTATAACATGCCCCCGGCTGATACATCAGGATGATTGACAAGCCAGGAGTCTACACAGATCCCTGCTTGTCCTACCCTCACTTCCTGTATTTGGTCTCCTCATAGAGACACACAGGATATAGCTGCAGAGACAGGATTTTTTCACCCAAACATATGCACAATTTTTAACCAATGTATATTACCAATATACATATAATGGTATTATCTACATTATATAAAAAGTTTTTGTTGACGACAGGTACACTTTAAAAAATATATATTGTTTATAATGTATGGTTTCATCTTTCCTAAACAGAAATCATCCCTTGAGCACTCACTGGCTGAGACAGAGTGTTCATACAGTAAACAGTTGGCCCATCTTCAGGGTTATGTAGCAAACATTGAAGAACAGTTGAGTCAGGTCCGCAGCGATCTGGAACGTCAGAATGCCGAATACGCACTTCTTCTAGACATCAAGACCCGACTGGAAAAGGAGATTGAGACCTACCGTAGACTACTTGAGGGAGACACGTAAGCCTTTTCTATGGTTTATATAAGGATGAAAGGAAGGGATGAACGGATGCATGTTTAGAATGATTGATGGTTGGATGGACCAACAGATACATATGATCACCACTAATTTCCACGACATACGGCTACAATGATCAGCTCACATATTTCTTCTACCTGCAGTCTACCAAGGGAGTTTTAATCCTCTATAGCAGGGGTCTCAAACTCAAATTATCTGGGGGCCACCGGATGTAGAGGCCGGGGAGGCTGGGCTGCATGTGCCCTTCACACATAATGCCCCCATCATGTGCCCCTCGTGTATATTGCCCCCATCATGCGCCCCTCACACATAATTCCCCCATCATGCGCCCCTCACATATAATGCCCCCATCATGCGCCCCTCACATATAATTCCCCCATCATGTGCCCCTCATGTATATTGCCCCCATCATGTGCCCCTCACATATAATGCCCCCATCATGTGCCCCTCACATATAATGCCCCATCATGTGCCCCTCACATATAATGTCCCCATCATGCGCCCCTCACATATAATGCCCCAATCATGTGCCCCTCACATATAATGCCCCCATCATGTGCCCCTCACATATAATGCCCCCATCATGCCCCAGATAGATATGAACCCCATCAGGTAGGGCTCCCCAGTAGGTACACAGGCCCCCAGATAGATATGACCCCCATCAGGTAGGGCTCCAAAGTAGGTATAGAGGCCCCAGATAAATATGAACCCCATCACTGATGGGGTTCATATCTATCTGGGGGCCTGTCTACCTACAAGGTAGCCCTACCTGATGATCAGGTAGGGGTTCCCAATAGGTGTACAGGCCCCCACATAGATATTACCATCGGCAGGTAGGACTCCTATTTAAACAATTATGCCCCCTAAGAAGATAGGTTAGCCCCTGGTGATAAGCAGGTCCTCCCTTATTAGGCAATTAATTAGGCAAGTTAAGTTTCACAGCTACAGTACTTACATCTCCCTGCTGCAGCCTAAAACGAGCCTTCTTTGCAAGGATGTACGCATTAGGTGACGTCATCACATGTGCCGCGCAGGATGTCAGCATCCCGGCATCCTGCGCTACGAATGCAATGACATCACCAATCGCGCGCATGCCTCCAGGAAGGCTCCTTATAGGCTGCAGCAGGGAGATATAGGTACAGTAGCAGTGTGTGCCGACGAGTTTGAAGTCTTCCGGCATTTAGCGCAGCTTTCCCGAAGTAGGGCTAAATGCCTGAAGAAATCACCTGCCAAGCACCTGAGTTTGAGACCAATGCTCTATAGGAACCTTCTGACTTGTAGATTAGTGGTGATCTAAGATCGATACGTTTAAAGGGGTACTCTGCCCCAAGACATCTCCGCCCCAAGACATCTGATCATGGTGGGGGGGGGGGGGTCCAGTGTTCTGAACATTTATCTTCAGAATGCCAGCGTGGGTCCTCCGTGATTGTGATGTCATGGCACGACCCCTCCATTCATGTCTATGGGAAGGGGTATGGTGGCTGTGAAGCAGAAGTACACAGCCGCCACTACCCCTCCCATAGACATGAATGTAGGGTGTGTGACAGCAGTGGTCGCCCATCATCCAGCACGGAGCAGAGTTCGCTCCGTGCAGCAGATTACTGGGGTGCTGCGCCGGAGATCCCAGCGACTGGACCCCCCCCCCCCCCCCGCCATCAGACATCTTATCCCCTTTCCTTTGGATAGCGGATAAGATGTCAAGGGGCGGAGTACCCCTTTAATATGTGAGCTCCTCAAATGTATCCATGACAAGAATATCTCTTTGACTGATTATTAATGAATACCCTTTCATGTTTTCCAGATGGCAATACAAAGAACCAGCCCCTGTAAAAGGTATGTTATCCTCTGAATATAGACAAAATTGTTGTCGCCTCAGGAGAGTGGGGTCAGGAATCCCCCTTTCTATACATCAGGGATAAAGAGGCAATTACATGGTCATTACATAGTGTTATGGCCATCTGCAACTTCTACAACAAGCACAGCAGTCCACTGGTAGTGTCAGAAGCCAAACCAGGGAGAACCTAGGTACTAAAAAAGAAGAAAAAAAGAAATTATACTCATCTACATCTCAGTCCTTTATGTGTCCCCCATTTATTATCTGTTTTTGCTTTTAAATTCAATAATTACAATTAAAAACCCAAATGTGTGAACACAGCCTAAGCAGTACCACAAGTAAATACTGCATGCGTTTTCTGCAAAAATTACGCAATTACTGCAATGTGCATTATTGCAGTAAATTGCATCATTTTTACAGCAATTTCAGCCACCTGCAGCAAATACGCATGCAGCATGTAGTTGCGGTGCGGCTAATTAGCCGCAACGTGTAAACACAGACTAAAGCAGTGGTTTCAAACTGTGTGTTGCAAAACTTCAACTCCCATCATGCACGGACAGCCGTTGGTACTTAAAGGGATATTCCCCTGGAAAACATTATTTTTTTCTGACCAGTCTGACCACAGTGCTCTCTGCTGACACCTCTGTCCATGTCAGGAACTGTCCAGAGCAGAAGAGGTTTATTATGGGGCTTTGCTCCTACCCTGGACAGTTCCTAAAAAGGACAGAGGTGTCTACAGAGAGCCCTGTGGTCAGACTGGAAAGAAATTAAAAAAGAAAAGAACTTCCTGTGGAACATACAGCAGCTGATAATCACTAGATGGGGTAACATTTTGAAATAGATGTAATTTACAAATCTGCTTCAGTTGCTAGCACCAGTTATTTTCCAGTTATTTTCCAGTGGAAAATCATCTTGTACAGGTATCTGACCACATAAAGAACCTTTAGATTCTGAAATAATAATAATTATGCCCCCTCTGGTTTTCCACCAGTCCCCTCTGCTTTTAAAAAAAATCGTATTTCAAGCATAGTCTTGGGTTTGGAAATTGCAATATGTAAAAAAAAAAAAAATAATAATAATAATAGAAAAAAATCATCCACATAACAATGCATTTTTTTCTCTATTTCAGAACCAAACAAAACCAGGAAAGTCACAACTATCGTAGAAGAAGTAATCAATGGCAAGGTGGTGTCCCATAAAATAAATGCAACGGAAGAGAAGCTGTAGAGAACAAATAGACAGTCTATGCCAGTCTTTTCTATTGACCCTATGATCTGCACATGCTTTTGTAACACAGTTAATCCAAGCAACGGGGAACTGGGTGCATCTATAGTCTATTAATACTCAATAAATGTTATATTGCGATGTATTGTAATAAGTGTTTTTATTACACAACTTCACATACTTTATACAGACTTTGCATAAATCAAAAGTGCAAGAGTAAGAAACGTTTTACTATTTACTAGAGCAAGATCCCCGTTTTTCCTATTTCTTTCTCTACTGCACTGATCATTCAATTCAGTGCAAAATCTGCCTCGAGAGACAGAACTATCAGCTCTCTAAGGGATCAAGTTACATGCCACCCATAGAAGTCTATGAAAATAGGAGGAGGCAAAGGGGAAGAAGTGCAGTGAGAGATGAAATCAGGGAATACTGCTCATTAGATCTAGGCCCTTAAGACTTTAACAGGAACAAAATGGTACACCACTTAGGACAATGCGCTCCAGTACGCTTAAAACAGTATTTGCCTACAACACCAGCAGGTGTGTACTTTTGGCTGGCCTTTCACAGTATCTAGGCCCTTAAGACTTTAACAGGAACAAAATGGTATACCACTTAGATGTACACACAGGTTACACTTAATAGAGGGCAATATGCTTTTAGTGCTCTGCTCATCCTGGCTTGGTGACTACTATTAGCTTTTCAGTTGTTGTACACACCAGTGCTGCAGCACACAGTCGCTGTGTACACTCTCTCTCTCTCTCAATCTTACTTCCCTCCCTATCAGTGGTTCTAGGCTATATTTGGGCTTGAGGTTAATCACTGCTGTTAAAAATATTTTCTGTGCAACACACACTGCTCTCTGTCCCTCTCTGCAATTGAACGCTGATGTGACTGGGAAGTGAATCGCTGCTGCAAAAATGCTTTTCTGTTGAACACACACTGCTGTCTATCCCTTTCTGCAATAGAACGCTGATGTGACTGAGAGGTGAATCGCTGCTGTAAAAATGCTTTTCTGTGCAACACACACTGCTGTCTGTCCTCCTCTCTCTCTCTCTCTCTCTGCAATAAATGGCTGAAGTGACTCGCCGAAAGGTGGCTGCCGATTATATAGGGCTGTGACATCACAGGGGTGACTTACTGCTGATAGGCTGCATGCTGCATGTGATTCAGGTTTATCCCGCTGACCCTTGTTCCCGCCTTCCCAGGATTCCTTGCCCCATGTCCTCACATGTGGATCCGCCATTTTAGATGCCCTGGAGCCTGGACCGCACTAAAAAGAGTTCAAGGAAGGGATTTGCACGATCAAATCGTGGCGATATTCACATTCGTTGCAAATCGAGTTTTTCCTGAAATTCGTAAGGAATTCGGATTCGTCAGATTTGATTCGCTCATCCCTACATATAATTAGTGTGTGAATGTTATATTGGATACACAGAGATGTACCATCACATTCAATAAATATGACTAGAGATGAGCTAAGTTACAGTACTTCGATTCTGCACGGACCTCGCGGCTCGGCGGTTGCTGACTTTAACCTGCATAAGTTATTTCAGCTTTAAGGTGCCCCGGTGGGCTGGAAAAGGTGGATACAGTCCTAGGAGAGTCTCAAAAAAGCCCCGGTCTTTGGTGCCAATTTTAGTTATAAAAAGTACACAGAGGCACTAGCATACAGATAAGCCTATTACCTGAAGAAGAGGCATGCGCCTCGAAACACGTTGCATGTGGCTGTAATAAAGTTGTATTATCTTTGAAGAGATGTCTGCAGTGGTTTGCGCTTTATACCCGGCTTTTCCTTTCTTCCCTTCCACTCATAGGACTGTATCCACCTTTTCCAGTCCACCGGAGCACCTAAAAGCTGTACTAATTTATGCAGGCTAAAGTCAGCAACCTCTGAGCCGTGAGGTTCGTGCAGAATCGAAGTACTGTAAATTCGCTCATCTCTAAATATGACATACAGGGGGCAAAAAAGTATTTAGTCAGCCGCCAATTGTGCAAGTTCTCCCATTTCAAAAGATGAGAGGCCTGTAATATCTCAACTATGAGAGACAGAATGAGAAAAAAATACATGAAATCACATTGTCTGATTTTTAAAGAATTTATTTGCAAATTATGGTGGAAAATAAGTATTTGGTCACCTACAAACATGCAAGATTTCTGGCTCTTAAAGACCTGTAACTTCTTCTTTAAGAGTCTCCTCTGTCCTCCACTCATTACCTGTATTAATGGCTCCTGTTTGAACTTGTTATCAGTATAAATGACACCTGTCCACAACCTCAAATAGTCACACTCCAAACTCCACTATGGCCAAAACCAAAGAGCTGTCGAAGGACACTAGAAACAAAATTGTAGACCTGCACCAGGCTGGGAAGACTGAATCTGCAATAGACAAGCAGCTTGGTGTGAAGAAATCAACTGTGGGAGCAATTATTAGAAAATGGAAGATATACAAGATCACTGAAAATGTCCCTCGATTTGGGGCTCCATGCAAGATCTCACCCCGTGGTGTCAAAATGATCACAAGAACAGTGAGCAAAAATCCCAGAACCACACGGGGGGACCTAGTGAATGACCTGCAGAGAGCTAGGACCAAAGTAACAAAGCCTAGCATCAGTAACACACTACGCCGCCAGGGACTCAAATCATGCAATGCCAGACATGTCTCCCTGCTTAAACCAGTACATGTCCGGGCCTGTCTGAAGTTTGCTAGAGATCATTTGGATGATCCAGAAGAGGATTGGGAGAATGTCATATGGTCAGATGAAATCAAAGTAGAACTCGTTGTGTTTGGAGGAGAAAGAATGCTGAGTTGCATCCAAAGAACACCATATTGACCAAATACTTATTTTCCACAATAATTTGGAAAGAAATCATTTAAAAATGAGACAATGTGATTTTATGGATTTTTTCTCTCATTATGTCTCTCATAGTTGAGGTTTACCTATGATGAAAATTACAGGCCTCTCTCATCTTTTTAAGTGGGAGAACTTGCACAGTTGGTGGCTGACTAAATACTTTTTTGTCCCACTGTATGTCATGTACAAAAAAAAAACGTCATTGGAAGCCACCAAGAAATCTAAGGTAGACTCCGTAAAAAACTGCACGTAAACTCACAAATCGATTTTGTAGTGGATTTAAAAAATCACAACATAAAAAACTAGGCCAAAAAATGCTATTGTATGAAGAAGTGATTGTGTACTTCAAGATCTTGTTTACACAGGAAGGTTTCTGATGCATATTGTTTTTGTAGTCACAGCCATAGGTCTGCTCAGTCCCTGTGCTGCTGTTAATGTGATAACACAGTGCGGTTGCCAGTGGCTGCCTGCCACATTGATCTGTTTTCCATGAAACACCAATAAAGTGGAAAATTTTTGGGGTGACATAAGAGAATAGTAAAATACAGTGAAAAGTCTTTGAGAAGACAACCCAAAATTTCATTGACAAGTCGTCTTCTGTGGGGGTGGTCTTCTCAAACAAAATAAATGGCCAGGATGCAAATACTTGATGTATAGAGGACAGAATATCTGGAAGGCAAATTTTGGTCTCGACAGGGGTGTAGCATCAGGGGTCACAGCAGTCGCAATTGCACAGGCACCCTCCATGCCACATGGGCAGCATAAGTGACCTGAACTTTCTTCTAGTGGACAATTCAGAGTACTCACCCTGCCTGAATGTACCGTACTCACAGGCAGGGACATAACCAGGGCCTGCTCGGGTCCCGGGACACATGTGCCTGGGCGAGTGCAACTTTTAAGTGCTTGTGCGTAATAACGATGCACATACAGTTCAAGTACATCAGCAG
The DNA here is from genome assembly GCF_029499605.1 of Hyla sarda. Classification (NCBI taxonomy): domain Eukaryota; kingdom Metazoa; phylum Chordata; class Amphibia; order Anura; family Hylidae; genus Hyla; species Hyla sarda. The sequence continues at coordinate 23,913,752 of NC_079200.1, forward strand.
CCGTGAGCTTGCAGCCTGCAGGGGAGAAGAGCGCTGGGAGCACAGAGAGGAGTGGTGGGGGAGCAGTATAATACGAGAGTGTTTTTATTTCAAGGAGGAACATATAGGGATAGCATCAGGAGACCCAACTATATTGGGACACAGAGGGACATATCCACTATATGGGAGCTCAAAAGGATTGGGGGGTGGGGGCATCATGATATGTGGAAATAAGCATTGAAAGTTGGGGGGATTGTCATGATTTGTGGAAATAAGCATGGAGGGGGGGATCATAATATGTGAAAATAAGCATGGGGAGGACGGGGGACAGTGTTGATATGGGGAAATAAGCATGCGGGGACGGGGGACAGTGATAGTATGTGAAATGTTATGTGGAGTGTTATAGTAGCTGTATTCAGGTGACTCTCTCAGCTCCACTGAGAGTAAACTTAATGTCACTCAAAGGTCTACTCAGGGTAAACCACCCCTCGGATATCAAGACTGACTTCCAAATAATTTCATGTACACCTAGTACATATCTTCACCTCTTTAGTGTACTTACCTCATGCTCATTGCAGTACACAAAACTAATATCTCACACTCTAAACAACTAAAAAAAAAATATATATATACTTAAGGGACTGTCACATGTCATTACCCAGTCCATACCACTGTTTGTACATTAATTTGTCTCTGTTCTCTCTACATGTTCAGGATGCTCTTCCTGGCCAGAAAGCGCTCCTGTAAGCCTAAGTGTACACACGTATTCAATAAAGGTAACCTAGGTAAGGTTTATCTAAAAAGAGTTCTAGGGATAAGTGCGTGTAGCCAATGGACCCTAGTAGCTAGGTATTGGTTAGACAGCCTCAGGCAAGCCAGTACATTATCAGTGTACGTAACAGGTAACTAATGTGGCATAAATAAAAATGTAATGTGAGATTTCTAATGTCTTAGTATGTAATCACTCTCAGTCTGTCATATATAATTATAATGGTTCTAGTCAGTCAGAAAAAGAAAAAAGGGGAAAGAAAGGAAGAAAAATAAAATAAATAGATACTAGGATGTATTTCTTGCTTAATAATGTCATCCTGTTCCTAAATTCATGGACAATACTTTCTTGTTCGTGAGTTTACCAATATGTATGTCTGTCCAATGAAGTTTAAGTACTCATATTGAACAAACAACAAGTACTCATATTGGTATAAAAAAAAAAAATAATAATAATACTAAGTTTATTCAGAGCTTGCAAGGACATTTTCATGCACAAAGACTCTCTTATTGTGTCTTAATACAACATGACAAAATGACATTTGGAAATTATGCCTAGGACTGTTTCAGAACTTTCAGTACTTCGTCCCTCTGCCTTAGGGGACGGTCGTTGAGGTTTGTGGTGTACGTTGTAGCGTACCTTGTGTGGTAAGTCCCCAAAGTCAGAGTTCCTGCATACAGGTAGGATCCTCCTAGTGGGATAACCCCTGGTCGCCTCTTCCTTCTTTAATTTTGGTGTTTGGTGTATATAATTTGTATATAATTTATATATATGTATAGTACTTCCAGGACCTGACTACTAAGCCTACTGTTAGGTTAAGTTTAAGGACCTTTTAAGTCACGTGAGTGGGTCACATGGTGTACCACAATGCTTTGTGAAAGGACTGTCAGTTGATGGGAACCAATAAGCTATGAGTCTGCCCCTTGCCATATAAGGGCGCTGTTACCCAATCAAGACTCTTTCCCTTGGGATATGACAGCGATCGGAGCTCCGCGCATACCTTCAAGACAAATCTAGGCCTGAAGCCTGCTAACTTAAGCCGAATACAAAACCGTGAGTTCAACTAAACTCAATCCTAAATCTACGTGACTACTGAACCTAAAACCAAACCCTAAATTCAGTGGAACTCAGAGCTTATTCCCTATAAGGTCCCAACCAACTGTGAGGAACTTAGAGTCCGGTCCTCTGTAAAGACTGTTACTGCTGTTAACGTGCATAAAAGTTGCAGTAAAGTTATTTCCAGTTTACTAAACCTCCGGTTGTGGACAATCCTTTATTCCTCCCTATCGTTCATGGGACGGGTGGCAGTAGGATATATACATATAGAGGAAGAACCCGCACCCTGGCGTCATGACAGTTAAGGGTTAATCCAACACCTTTTCATCACTGCACAGCTACACCCTTTCTACCCTACATCCCCACAAGCTCACCACATAGCGTCTGAATAGCACAACCTGGATTTGACTGAAGCATGAGAAGACCATATAGTGGCTGAATGGCACAGCCTGGAGGTGGCTGAAGCATGAGGAGACCATATAGTGGCTGAATGACACAGCCTGGATTTGGCTGAAGCATGAGGAGACCATATAGTGGCTGAATGGCACAGCCTGGAGGTGGCTGAAGCACGAGGAGACTAGTGTTGAGCGGCATAGGCCATATTCGAATTCGCGAATATTCGCGAATATATGGACGAATATTCGTCATATATTCGCGTATATTCGCATATTCGATATAATCTCGTTTTATTTCCGCATATGCGAAAATTCGCGTATGCGAAAAGTATCATATGTGAAAATTCGCATATGCGAAAATTAGCATATGCGATTTTTCGTATATGCGAATTTTCGCACGCCAGTCTCACACAGTAGTATTACAGCCTTCTTTACACCACACAAGCTGGAAGCAGAGAGGGGTGATCACTGTGATGTGTACTGTGAAGAAAAAAACAAAAAAAAACGAATATTCGTAATTACGGATATATAGCGCTATATTCGCGAAATTCGCGAATTCGCGAATATGCGATATTCGCGAATAATATTCGAATTGCGAATATTCGCGAGCAACACTAGAGGAGACCATATAGTGGCTGAATGGCACAGTCTGGAGTTTGTGGCAGCATGAAGAGAGCATATAGTGGCTGAATGGCACAGCCTGGAGGTGACTGAAGCATGAGGAGGCCATATAGTAGTGGCTGAATGGCACAGCCTGGAGGTGGCTGACGCATGAGGAGGCCATATAGTGGCTGAATGACTGCCTGGAGTTTGTAGCAGCATGGGGAGACCACATAGTGTCTGAATGGCACAACCTGGATTTGGCTGAAGCATGAGGAGACCATATAGTGGCTGAATGGCACAGCCTGGAGTTGGCTGAAGCATAAGAAGACCATATAGTGGCTGAATGGCACAGCCTGGAGGTGGCTGAAGCATGAGGAGACCATATAGTGCCTGAATGGCACAGCCTGGAGTTGGCTGAAGCATGAGAAGAGACCATATAGTGGCTGAATGAGACAGCCTGGAGGTAGCAGCAGCAGCATCAGGAGTCCTGAAAGTGACCCGGTGACAAAGTGGTGTGGTGAGTGGCAATACCAGTACCTGGTGACGAAGGTGGGTGAAAAAAGGTCTGATGGGGAGGAATGTTTAACTGGGGAGCAGCACCTTAAATCTGTTTGGCACTATCCATAATTATGCATACAAAGAATGCCCAAAATATAAGATCCAACGCATTAGGTATAAAACTAACAAGAGAGATAGGCGTATGTAGATCAAATTTTTTTTTAACTTTTATTGAACATATATGCATAAAAAAACATACATTTAAAATCATTAAAAGAAGAGAAGTTTGAATACATAATAACAGAGACAGGTCTGCAAATATGCAGAATGGGAGGTCTGCAAGACATGTAACTACACAAGTATATAAGCTGAACAAGCATGCAGCATATCAATGTAGACTTAATACCCAATAATACTGCAGTTAAAAAGTATAAAGCTAATACAGTAATAAGGGTATACAGTAGAGATGAGCGAACTTACAGTAAATTCGATTCGTCACGAACTTCTCAGCTCGGCGGTTGCTGACTTTTCCTGCATAAATTAGTTCAGCTTTCCGGTGCTACGGTGGGCTGGAAAAGGTGGATACAGTCCTAAGAAAGAGTCTCATAGGAATGTATCCACCGTTTCCAGCCCACGGGAGCACCTGAAAGCTGAACTAATTTATGCAGGAAAAGTCAGCAACCGCCGAGCCGAGAAGTTCGCGACGAATCGAATTTATTGTAAGTTCGCTCATCTCTAGTATACAGGTATCACCTAGTGGAAGCACAGTAAGACCTCCAACACCACCCAACGTTTTGCGTTGTCTGCTTCTTCCGGGGCGTAATCACAGGGAGGGAATGGACCTTCCTTTTGTATTATGGACACCCAATCAATGTGTCCCACGTGCATATACGTCATAGTGCAGAGAAAACGGGACCAATAGCGGTGTGTACATAATCACCGCCGCAAGAGTTCAGCTGAAAATAAAAAATTTGGGATAACATCAGCATTTTAGTGAAAAAAAAATCAAATTTTTTTTCATTTTCACGTCCAACTTTAATGAAAATTCGTCAAACAGCGGTTGGGTATAAATGCTCACTCACTTATTAAGTTTCTTGAGGGATGTAGTTTCCAAAATGGCGTCTGATTGGGGTCTGATTTATTTTATTTTTTTCATTTATGTCAGAACCGCTGCAACTTTCAGCTACCCCTGTCCAAATCACCAATTTAGGCCTCAAATGTACATAGTGCGCGCTCACTCCTGAGCCCTGTTTTGCGCCCGCAGAACATTTTACATCCACATATGGGGTATTTCTGTGCTCATGAGAAATTCAGCTACAAATTTTGTGGGTCTTTTTCTCTTTTTACCTCTTGTGAAATGAAAAGTATGGGGTAACACCAGCATGTTAGTGTAAACATTTTTATTTTTTACACTAACATGCTGGTGTAGCCCCCTACTTTTCCTTTTAATAAGGGGTAAAAAGGAGAAAAAGTCCCCCAAAATTTATAACGCAATTGCTCCCGAATACGGAAATACCCCATATGTGGTCTTGAAATACGACAGGGCTCTGGAGTGAGAAATCCCTGCGCATTTGAGGCCTAAATTAGGGATGTGCATGGGGGCGGACCTGGATGCAAGCATGGCGTTTGCCTCCTCCACCATAAATACCCTACGGCAGTGTTTCCCAAACAGGGTGTCTCCAGCTGTTGCAAAACTTCCAGTATGCCTGGACAGGCAATGGCTGTCCGGCAATGCTGGGAGTTGTAGTTTTTGCAACAGCTGGAGGCTCCATTTAGGAAACAGTGCAGTATGAGAAGTTTTTCCATTTTATTGGGGGTACCTGTGTAAGGGTGTGTGTATATGTAGTGTTTTAGTCATTATTTTGTGTAGTGTTTTTTGGGTGCATTCACACGGGCGGGGGTTTACAGCGAGTTTTCCGCTGGGAGATTGAGCTGCAGCAGAAAATTTGCCACAGCTCAAACTTGCAGCGGGAAACTCACTATAAACCCCCACCCGTGTGAATGTACCCTGGTGGGCAAACATCCAGTTGTTGCAAAACTGCAACTCCCAGCATGCACTGACAGACCATACATACTGGGAGTTGTATTTTTACATCAGCTGGAGGCACACTAGTGGGGTCTGTTACCTAACTCAGTGTTTCCCCACCAGTGTCCCTCCAGCTGTTGCAAAACTACAACTTCAAGCATGCACGGTCTGTCAATGCATGCTGGGAGTTGTAGTTTTGCAACAGCTGGAGGCACACGGGTGGGAAAACACTGAGTTAGCTAACAGACCCTAATTCAGTGTTTCCCCATCAATGTGCCTCCAGCTGTTACAAAACTACAACTCCCGGCATGCACTGACAGCCGAAGGGCATGCCGAGAGTTGCAGTTATGCAACCGCTGGAGGGACACAGTTTGGAGACCACTGTGTAGTGGTCTCCAAACTGTGGCCCTCCAGATGTTTTAAGACTACAAATCTGTCCAGGCATGCTGTGAGTTGTAGTTTGGCAACATCTGAACTTGCATGCTCAGAATTGTAGTTTGGCAGCATCTGGAGGGCCACAGTTTGGAGACCACTGTGTAGTAGTTTCCAAACTGTGGCCCTCCAGATGTTTCAAAACTACAAATCTGTCCAGGCATGTTGGGAGTTGTAGTTTGGCAACATCTGAACTTGCATGCTGATAATTGTAGTTTTGCAGCATCTGGACCTTCAGATGTTGCAGAATTACAACTCCCAGCATGCCTGGACTCTCTGGGCATCCTGAGAATTGTAGTTTTGCAACATCTGGAGGATCACAATTTGGAGACCACTATATAGTGGTCTCCAAACTGTAGCCCTCCAGATGTTGCAAAACGACAACTCCCAGCATGCCCAGACAACCAAAGCCTCGGATGGCTGCTGATAGATATCAGCAGTCATCCTGTTCCGATCACCGCCCTGTGTGCGGCGGAACCTGTACGCCCTTGATCCCCAACAGGTTAAAAAAAAAACAGAAATTTGCCAGTTTTTCACAATATTTTGCAGATTTTCACCAAAAAATGCTGCATGTGTCAACAAAAAAATGCACCACTTATATAAAGTACAATATGTCACGAAAAAAACTATCTCAGAATCGCTCCGCTGAGAAAAAGCGTTCTGAAGTTATTACCATTTACAGAGACCCATGTCAAATAAAAAAAATTGTATAACAATGGGTCCGTCCTTAAGGGGTTAAAATGACTGTAACAGAAACTGTACAACAAAGACAATGCAGTGTGAACTGAGCCCTTACCATAGAGATGTGTTCAGCGCTGAAAGGGTGTGTGTGATTCCAGCTCTGGAGGGGGCGGAGTCAATTAATTAAGGAGTCTTAAAGGACATATCCGGTGCTCACTTTTCTTATTGTATCCGTTCCGGGCTGCAAAAAAAAAGAAAATAAGCTTTCTCTTGCCTGCCTACGCTCCCCCGTTGCTCCGGTACAGGTGTTCGGTCCCCGGGCTGTATTCTTCTTACTTCCTGTTAGCCCGACACGTCACACGGAGCTTCAGCCTATCACTGGCCGAGGCGGGACATGGCTGCGGCCGGCTGAAGCTCCGTGTGACGTTCCGGGCTAACAGGAAGTAAGAAAAATACAGCCCGGGGACCGAACACCTGTACCGGAGCTCCGGGGGAGCCTAGGCAGGTAAGAGAAAAAATGTTTTATTTTATTTTTCAGCCCGGAACGGATAAAATAAGAAAAGTGAGCACCGGACATCTCCTTTAATACAGCTGCTCCAGTGCAGCCCAGGTTACCTGGAGGAGGTGAGGACAGGTGTCACTAAAATTTTGGAGGGAAACTGCAAGGAGTGTTTGTGGACAAAGTAAGTGAACCTTGTGGTGTAATGGGGGACAATTTCACAGCATTTTCTGTGCTTTACTGCACATCCATGTAGTATCAGTGATGAGCACATTGGCCCCCGATCCCCCAGGAGTTTGTTGCTTGGTGCACATTGTATTGGCGGCCATGTTCTCAGCTAGGGTTGCCACCCTGCCGGTATTTTACCGGCACAGCCTGTATTTTCATCTACATTCCGGGCTGTGCCGGTAAGTTTGGATGAAAAATACCGGCCATGCAATGGCCAGTATTTTTCATTCACTGACAGGGGCGGACAGAGCAGCATCCCCAGAAGAGCACTTCTTTCATGACCGGCAACTACATTTTGTCTGTGACCTGCAGGCTGCCGCACTACAGTTTCAGCCCCCGACACAAAGCCCACTGACTGTCCGGCCGTACAATGCCCAGGTCTGACACCACCAGCCTGTGACAGGGAGAGCTCCGTGCGATGACAGGAAGAGATTGTACAGTGCTGGGGAGGGGACGTGCACCTCCTGTCTCCTCTCTCCCCCTCCCCCGCCTTCTCTCTGCCGTGCAGTCTTACAACCCTCCATAGGCAGAGCAGGGAGGGGAGAGGAGGAGAGACCGTGTATCCTGTCTCCTCTGCAGCGCAGGGCGGGTGAGTGTCTGTGTGTATATGTGTCTGTGTTTACATGTGTCTGTGTTTACATGTGTCTGTGTCTGTGTATATATGTGTGTGTGTGTGTATATATGTGTGTGTGTGTATATATGTGTGTGTGGGGGGGGGGGGAAGCTGCCTAATCTGGGGGACAACTATGCTCGTAATCTGGGGGACAACTATGCTGTCTAATCTGGGGGACAACTGTGCTCCTAATTTGGGGGACAACTATGCTCCTAATCTGGGGGACAACTGTGCTCCTAATCTGGGTTACATCTATGCTGCCTACTCTGGGGGACAACTGTGCTGCCTAATCTGGGGGACAACTATGCTGCCTAATCTGGGGGACAACTGTGCTGCCTAATCTGGGGGACAACTATGTTGCCTAATCTGGGGGACAACTATGCTCCTAATCTGGGGGACAACTATGCTCCTAATCTGGGGGACAACTATGCTCCTAATCTGGGGGACAATTATGCTGCCTAATCTGGGGGACAACTATGCTGCCTGATCAGGGGGACAACTATGCTGCCTAATCTGGGGGACAACTATGCTCCTAATCTGGGGGACAACTATGCTCCTAATCTGGGGGACAACTATGCTCCTAATCTGGGGGACAACTATACTGATCTGGGGGACAACTATTCTCCTAATCTGGGGGACAACTATGCTGCCTAATATGGGGGACAACTATACTGATCTGGGGGACAACTATACTGATTTGGGGGACAACTATGCTCCTAATATGGGGGACAACTATACTGATCTGGGGGACAACTATGCTCCTAATCTGGGGGACAACTATGCTGCCTGATCTGGGGGACAACTATGCTGCCTACTCTGGGGGACAGCTATGCTCCTAATCTGGGGGACAACTGTGCTGCCTAATCTGGGGGACAACTACGCTGCCTAATCTGGGGGACAACTATGCTCCTTATCTGGGGGACAACTATGCTCCTAATCTGGGGGACAACTATGCTCCTTATCTGGGGGACAACTATGCTCCTAATCTGGGGGACAACTATGCTGCCTAATCTGGGGGACAACTATGCTGCCTGATCAGGGGGACAACTATGCTGCCTAATCTGGGGGACAACTATGCTCCTAATCTGGGGGACAACTATACTGATCAGGGGGACAACTATGCTGCCTAATCTGGGGGACAACTATGCTCCTAATCTGGGGGACAACTATACTGATCTGGGGGACAACTATGCTCCTAATCTGGGGGACAACTATGCTGCCTAATCTGGGGGAAAACTGTACTGATCTGGGGGACAACTATACTGATCTGGGGGACAACTATGCTCCTAATATGGGGGACAACTATGCTGCCTAATCTGGGGGACAACTATGCTCCTAATCTGGGGGACAACTATGCTCCTAATCTGGGGGACAATTATGCTGCCTAATCTGGGGGACAACTATGCTGCCTGATCAGGGGGACAACTATGCTGCCTAATCTGGGGGACAACTATGCTCCTAATCTGGGGGACAACTATGCTCCTAATCTGGGGGACAACTATACTGATCTGGGGGACAACTATTCTCCTAATCTGGGGGACAACTATGCTGCCTAATATGGGGGACAACTATACTGATCTGGGGGACAACTATACTGATTTGGGGGACAACTATGCTCCTAATATGGGGGACAACTATACTGATCTGGGGGACAACTATGCTCCTAATCTGGGGGACAACTATGCTGCCTGATCTGGGGGACAACTATGCTGCCTACTCTGGGGGACAGCTATGCTCCTAATCTGGGGGACAACTGTGCTGCCTAATCTGGGGGACAACTACGCTGCCTAATCTGGGGGACAACTATGCTCCTTATCTGGGGGACTACTATGCTCCTAATCTGGGGGACAACTATGCTCCTTATCTGGGGGACAACTATGCTCCTAATCTGGGGGACAACTATGCTGCCTAATCTGGGGGACAACTATGCTGCCTGATCAGGGGGACAACTATGCTGCCCAATCTGGGGGACAACTATGCTCCTAATCTGGGGGACAACTATACTGATCAGGGGGACAACTATGCTGCCTAATCTGGGGGACAACTATGCTCCTAATCTGGGGGACAACTATACTGATCTGGGGGACAACTATGCTCCTAATCTGGGGGACAACTATGCTGCCTAATCTGGGGGAAAACTATACTGATCTGGGGGACAACTATACTGATCTGGGGGACAACTATGCTCCTAATATGGGGGACAACTATGCTGCCTGATCTGGGGGACAACTATGCTCCTAATCTGGGGGACAACTATGCTGCCTAATCTGGGGGACAACTGTGCTCCTAATCTGGGGGACAACTGTGCTCCTAATCTGGGTTACATCTATGATGCCTAATCTGGGGGACAACTATGCTGCCTACTCTGGGGGACAGCTATGCTCCTAATCTGGGGGACAACTGTGCTGCCTAATCTGGGGGACAACTATGCTGCCTAATCTGGGGGACAACTATGCTCCTAATCTGGGGGACAACTATGCTCCTAATCTGGGGGACAACTATGCTCCTAATCTGGGGGACAACTATGCTGCCTAATCTGGGGGACAACTATGCTGCCTGATCAGGGGGACAACTATGCTGCCTAATCTGGGGGACAACTATGCTCCTAATCTGGGGGACAACTATACTGATCTGGGGGACAACTATGCTCCTAATCTGGGGGACAACTCTGCTGCCTAATCTGGGGGACAACTATACTGATCTGGGGGACAACTATACTGATCTGGGGGACAACTATGCTCCTAATCTGGGGGACAACTATGCTGCCTACTCTGGGGGACAACTATGCTCCTAATATGGGGGGACAACTATACTGATCTGGGGGACAACTATGCTCCTAATCTGGGGGACAACTATGCTCCCTGATCTGGGGGACAACTATGCTCCCTGATCTGGGGGACAACTATGCTGCCTACTCTGGGGGACAGCTATGCTCCTAATCTGGGGGACAACTGTGCTGCCTAATCTGGGGGACAACTATGCTGCCTAATCTGGGGGACAACTATGCTCCTAATCTGGGGGACAACTATGCTCCTAATCTGGGGGACAACTATGCTCCTAATCTGGGGGACAACTATACTGATCTGGGGGACAACTATGCTCCTAATCTGGGGGACAACTATGCTCCTAATCTGGGGGACAACTATACTGATCTGGGGGACAACTATACTGATCTGGGGGACAACTATGCTCCTAATATGGGGGACAACTATGGTGCGTGATCTGTGGGACAACTATGCTGCCTGATCTGGGGAAAAACTACCCGGCCCTCCACAATCTTTTTAGTTTCTCATGTGGCCCCATGGGATAAATAATTGCCCACCCAATTCCTCCTCAACCCCGGACATTCCTAACCTGGAGCCGCCCGGGGAAAGGAGAAAGTGAAGACAAGAGACTGGTGAGACCTCTCTGCAAAATTGTGTATTTAATGCAGTGTTTCCCAACCAGGGTGCCTCCAGCTGTTGCAAAACTATTACTCCCAGCATGCCCAGACAACCTTTGGCTGTCCGGGCATGCTGGGAGTTGTAATTTTGCAATAGCTGGAGGCACCCTGGTTGGGAAACACTGATTTAATGTTTTAATGTGTGAAACTATCTGCTGCGCTCTGTATCTAATCCTGTCATGTGTGATACTGTCTGCTGAGCCTGTATATCCAAATCTGTCATGTGGGATATGAGCCTGTGTATCTAATCCTGTCATGTGCGATACTGCCTGATGAGCCTGTGTATCTAATCCTGTCATGTGCGATACTGTCTGCTGATGCAGAGAGTTGCAAGGACTTCTCAATGGGGAGTAGCCTCTGTAGGGGTGGAGGAAAGGGGGTACAGAAGGTGATAAACACTCTTTGGGGGGAGATGACAGGACCTCTGTGGAAGGACAGAGGCACAAAGTGACAGGCAAGCAGTCTTCTTACCTGAGACCGCTATGTAGCCTGTCCTTAGGGATACCTTGGCATGAACTGCTGTCTTCACTGCACTGGCAGACATCTGGGCTCCCTCCACCAAAGCCCTCCTAAGATAGCTCCCCCTCCACAAAGGTAGACATGCACATTGCATCACTGTGGGGCTGAGAAGAGAAGAGGCAGAAGTAGCTAAGGCCTCATAAAGTAGTTAATAAGCAGCTGTTATCCCTTAGCTGCTTCAACATAGCCTAATGTCTACAGCCACCATTAACCTTTGGCCGCTCTTTGTGAATCCAAACCTTTCTGTGCTGTGGATGAGTGGTAGACTTTTGTTCCTGCTAAGGCTTTTTACATTGAAGGAGCTACCTAAACATGACTTGTTGCATGAAAAATTACCAGTTACCAGTATGGCACCATGTTGAACTAGCTATAATTAGCTAACCCTGAATCAGTTAAATATTGATGTAGTATCTTACTGCTTCAGTGTTAGCATCTTCCAGAGTAGTAGAATTGCTGTAGTCCTGTCAGTAGCTACTGAAGCATGATTTGTTGCATTGAAAACTTGGTGGGGGTCATCAGTGTGGCCCCATGTGGAAGAAGCTATAATTCATTAGCCTTTTTAATTGATTTATATTACTAAGCCTCTAAAGAATGGCTAGTGTCTAGAAAGTGTAGGTAGATAATTCAATAACTTTACTGTTTTTGTTCTTTTAGGTAAAAAAAAAAGTTGATTCTACTGCCTGAAATGGATCTAAGAAAAATCTTCAACTTATTCGGTTAGTGCTGTAATTGTAAAGTTCTCACTCATGGTTACTTGCTCCTGCTGTGAAGTTCTCACTATACGATAAGCCCTGCAACCGTGCGGCTCTGTGCCTTGGGGGCCTCTTGCCGTGCTGCTCTGTGCCTTGGGGTCCTCTCGCCGCGCGGCTCTGTGACTTGGGGGCCTCTCGCCGCGCGGCTCTGTGACTTGGGGGCCTCTCGCCGCGCGGCTCTGTGCCTTGGGGTCCTCTCGCCGCGCGGCTCTGTGACTTGGGGGCCTCTCGCCGTGCGGCTCTGTGGCCTTGGGGGGCCTCTCGCCGTGCGGCTCTGTGTCCTTGGGGGGCCTCTCGCCGTGCGGCTCTGTGGCCTTGGGGGGCCCCTCGCCGTGCGGCTCTGTGGTCTCTGGTTGGTGTATGTAGCAATAATCGCTAGTTAAACCTATATGATGATGCTAATTATTTTTTTACTTACATTACACTGGTTCTGTTACTTTATCTTTTCAAGCAGTTGATTCCTATATACTTGCATTGAGGGGGCTTGGCCATGACTAAGAGCGCTTGCAGCGCTTGAAACGCGTTACTTGTTCCTTCCTTGTCCTATGGATTAAACCCGATTTTATCTGCATTGAGCTGGTTCCAATCTCCTTCATTTTCCCATTGGCTGGTGCCGTCCAGCGCCTGGATCCGTGCTCTACTGTTTGGGGCGGGGTGAGCTGGCTCTTACCTTGTTTGCCTTTTAATTATTTTTTTACTTACATTACACTGGTTCTGTTACTTTATCTTTTCAAGCAGTTGATTCCTATATACTTGCATTGAGGGGGCTTGGCCATGACGTCATGGCGCTGCCCGCTCCAAGTGTTGGGGAGCGCTGGGGAAGCGGAGTACCTCCTTTTAAACCTGAAGAATCCTTATTGATGATATATAACTAAGTATCTAAAGAATAGTGACTAGGTAGACAGCCAATCCTACGATCACAGCTCCTCTATTTAAAAATGGCAGTAGGAGTAGCTTTTCATATTGTACTGATGCATATTTCAATAACTTACTGGTTTTTTTTCTCTTGTAGGTTAATTCTTCTGCCTGGTGTGGATCAAAGAGCCTTAAACAATGTTTTTGCTGAAGGGAGCTGGCCACAATATCCTTTTAATTTTTATAGAAGTGTTGTAATTGTAAAGTTCTGTCACTCATGGTTACTTGCTCCTACTGTGGTGTTTTACTATACAGAAAGCCCTGCCAGTGTGCTGCCCAGGTGAATATGCTGATCCTCTGCATAACATGACTAAGCATGGAGGAGCTTGAAACATACACTCGGCATCCCCCCCCCCCCATAGGCATATAAAGGTGCAGTGGTGGACTCGGAGGAGGTGCATGGTCACATTCTTCTCCATGCTTGGCCATGTTTAAAGGACGAGTTTGAATGGATGCGGGGCTTCTTGTATAGTGAAAACAGGGCACAGCAGGAGAAAGTAACTTGAATGGAACTTTACAACTGCAACCCTCTTAACGTACTGTTCTAGTCGCTGAATCAGCATAGGACATACTCCTGGCCATAATCTTATGGTAAGTACTTTCTTCTAGTAGAATGGCAGTACAAAGCTATTCCATTATCACTTGAAGGCATAACTGTTCATAAGCCCCCCCCCTCCTTATGGATCCAAACCTGTGTGCTGGTGGACCAGTGGTAGACTGCTTTGTTTTTTATTGAAGTAGCATATTTACAGCAGCAGTACAAAGCTATTCCATTATCACTTGAAGGCATAATGGTTTATAAGCCCCCCCCCCCCCCCCCCCTTATGGAGCCAAACCTTTTTGTGCTGGTGGACCAGTAGTAGTCTGCTGTTTATGGTTGGTTATCCTCCGAATGAATTGGAGATGAGCAGTGTGTTGGCTTCCTTTAGACTAACTCATAGGGTTAGTTGTAACGGCCTTGGTGATACTGTAAGGTAACTGAATGTAATCTTTTTTTTCCCAGATTCTCACCGGGGAGTAGGGGGAGAACTTGGCATTCCTGCACTTACTGTTCTGTGTAGTGGAAAACCATCACTTATGAAGAACTCTAACATGGAGACATGGCTGGATACTGATTTGCAAACTTTAAAAAAATTTATTGATATTTTTTTGTTAAATTTTTTGGTATGACATTGCATCTCAATTTCTTCTATGAAATGGTTTTTGAATCCTCTTCTGTAAAATATGTATTTATACTGTTTGGTAAATAAAAGTTTGTCAAATTTTAAGAACTTCTTGCTTTTTCTTGTGTTGGCTGGAGTACTAGGAGTCATTTTTTGGGGGAGATGGTCGGCAGGCTCCTCTGAGAATAGCTCTTGCACAACCAGAGATAGGGTTGAATTAAATTGAAAGCTGCATATTAGCATGTGCCATAAAATAACTGAGAAAGTAGTTAACATGGAATTATTTTATTTGTTTCAATACATTTTGAATGGGTTGTCTGATGCCGCTGAGCTTAAGGATGCAGGGTGTACAGGTATGCCCTTGCATCCTGGTACCTAAAGGGGTACTCTGCCCCTATCTCCCTGCAGCACTTGGCGTTCGTTTAGAATGCCAGCTGCACCGCCAGAGGCTCGTGACATCATGACCATGCCACTTTGGGGCATCACACCATGCCCCCTCAATGCAAGTCTATGGGACTCCCATAGATGTGCATTGAGATGGCATGGCCGTGAGGTCAAAAGCCTCCGGCGCCGCATTGCTAGTCATCCGGATGAATGGGGTGCCGTAGCAGAGATCGCGGCATCCCAGCGGAAGAACCCCCATGATCAGGAATCTTATACTCTATTCTTTGGGAGTAAAAAGGGGCGGAGTACCACTTTAAAGCACCAGGGCGTACCTATACGCCCTGATACATAAAAGGGGTACTCCGGTGGAAAACTATGTTTAAAAAATCGACTGATGCCAAAGTTAAACAGACATGTAAATTCTATTTAAAAATCTTAATCCTTCCAGTACTTATCAGCTGCTGTATACTACACAGGAAGTTCTTTTCTTTTTTGAATTTCTCTTGTCGGTCAGTGCTCCCTGCTGACACCTCTGTCCATGTCAGGAACTGTCCAGAGCAGGAGAGGTTTGCTATGGGGATTTGCTCCTACTCTGGACAGTTTCTGGCACCAGTTGATTTAAAAAAAATAAAAAATAAAAAAAAAATCCACTGGAGTACCCCTTTAGGGTACGTTCACACATACTGGATCCTGTGCAGATTTGATGCACAGGATTTGTAACTGCCAATTAGAATCTGATCAGTCATTTAGTTTACATTGAAATTTGCAGCAGAAAATCCTGTACATCAAATCTGTGAATGTACCCTTAACCTCTTAAGGACCAAGTCTATTTTCACCTTAAGGACCAGAGCGTTTTTTGCACATCTGACCACTGTCACTTTAAGCATTAATAACTCTGGGATGCTTTTACTTTTCATTATGATTCAGAGATTGTTTTTTCATGACATATTCTACTTTGGTAGTAGTAAAATTTTGTCAATACTTGCATCCTTTCTTGGTGAAAAATTTCAAAATTTTATGAAAAAAATTGAAAATATAGAATGTCTACTTTGTTTGCATCATAAAGTTGACGTTTTCACTTTGGGAAGACATCAGAGGGTTTCAAAGTTCAGCAGCAATTTTCCAAAGTTTCACCAAATTTTCATTAAATGGAGGAAAAAGATAAATCTGCAGGTTCTCGGCGCAAACAGTCTCATAAAATCAGTTAGTGACATGCAGAAGAAAAGTCCATTTATTACGGTAGGTAGCCAATACAAACGAGTTTCGAGGCCTTCACTAGCCTCTTTCTCAATGTTAAAATATGGCATATGCCTATGCCATATTGTAACATTGATAAAGAGGTTAGTGAAGGCCTTGAAACGTGTTTGTATTGGCTACCTACCGTAATAAATGGACTTTTCTTCTACATGTCACTAGCTGTGATTTTTATGAGACGGTTTGCGCCGAGAACCCGTGGATATTCTTTTTCCTCAATTTTGATGTTTTTACATTTGGCTGAGGACCCCTGACTGCCAAAACCACGGTGGCTGCACAGACATTCCAACGCTGTTACTGGTGGGTGTCTTGTCTGGCACACAACCACAAAAGGTGAGCGAGATTGTCCCTATCCCATATTTATATGGATGGTATTTTCTCACTATCTAGACTATCCCATGAGAAGCTCTGCTTTTTTTTTTTTTGACACATTCAAAAAATTTTCAGGGACCAGTTCAGTTTTGAAGTGGATTTGAAGGGCCTTCATATTAGAAATGCCCCACAAATGACACCATAATAAAAACTGCACACCTCAAAGTATTCAAAATGGCATTCAGTAAGCGTGTTAACCCTTAAGGTGTTTTACAGGAATAGCAGCAAAGTGAAGGAGAAAATTCAAAATCGAAATTTTTTTTTTTACACTCGTGTTCTTGTAGATCCAGTTTTTGAATTTTTACAAGTGGTAAAAGGAGAGAAATCTTCCTAAAATTTGTAACCCAATTTCTCTCACGTAAGGCAATACCTCATGTGTATGTAAAGTTCTCTGGGTGCTCTACAAGGCTCAGAAGGGAAGGAGAGTTTTTCTGAAATGGTTTTTGGGGGGACATGTCACATTTAGGTAGACTCTATGGTGCCAGAACAGCAAAAAAAACACGTGGCATACTAGTTTGGAAACTACACCCCTCAAGGAATATAACAATGGGTACAGTGAGCCTTAACACCCCACAGGTGTTTCACAACACCTCGTTAAAGTTTGAGGTTTAAATGAAAGTTTTTATTTTTTTTTTACACTAAATTGCTGGTGTTACCCCGAATTTTGCATTTTTACTAGGGGTAATAGGAGAAAATACCTCCCAAAATTTGTAACCCCATCTCTTCTGAGTATGAAAATACACCATTTGTGGATGTAAAGTGCACTGCGGGCGCACTACAGTGCTCAGAAGAGGAGTCACATCTGGCTTTTGGAAAGCAAATTTAGCTGTGTTGGTTTTTGGGGTCATGTCCCATTTAGGAAGCCCCTATGGTACCAGGACAGCAAAAACAATGGCATACAGGGTGGGCTATTTATATGGATACACCTTAATAAAAAAGGGTATGGTAGGTCATATTAACTTCCTGTTTGTGGTACATTAGTATATGTGAGGGGGGAAACTCTTCAAGATGGGTGGTGACCATGGTGGCCATTTTGAATCCAACTTTAGTTTTTTTTCAATAGGGAGAGGGTCACGTGACACATCAAACTTATTGGGAATTTCACAAGAAAAACAATGATGTGCTTGGTTTTAACCTAACTTTATTCTTTCATGAGTTATTTACAAGTTTCTGACCACTTATAAAATGTGTTCAATGTGCTGCCCATTGTGTTGGATTGTCAATGCCACCCTCTCCCACTCTTCACACACTGATAGCAACACCACAGGAGAAATGCTAGCACAGGCTTCCAGTATCTGTATACACTGCTATATACTACTATATACACCGCAGGAGAAATGCTAGCACAGTCTTCCAGTATCCGTATACACTGCTATATACTACTATATACACCACAGGAGAAATGCTAGCACAGGCTTCCAGTATCCGTATACACCTCTATATACTACTATATAGACCACAGGAAAAATGCTAGCACAGGCTTCCAGTATCCATATACACTGCTATATACTACTATATACACCGCAGGAGAAATGCTAACACAGGCTTCCAGTATCCGTATACACTGCTATATACTACTATATACACCGCAGGAAAAATGCTAGCACAGGCTTCCAGTATCCATATACACTGCTATATACTACTATATACACCGCAGGAGAAATGCTAGCACAGGCTTTCACTATCCGTAGTTTCAGGTGCTGCAGAATGGACAAAACAAAAATTGGAACAGGACCCTCAGTTTATGCAGAAGATTTTGTTCAGTGATGAGGAAACTTTTATGTGAATGGTGAAGTTAACAAACAAAACCACCGCTATTGGTCTGACACTAACCCACATTGGATAGATCCCTCCAAGACTGTTGGAACACAAAAATTGATGGTATGGTGTGGTATATAGGGTACAAAGATAGTGGGGCCATTCTTCATCAATGGAAACCTCAAGGCCACTGGATATGTGAAATTGTTCCATGATGATGAGTTTCCCTCTTTATGCACTGAAGCTGCACGTTCCCTGAGTTTTTCCAGCAAGATGGTGACCACCACATTATGGGTGTCAGGTCCGAGCATTCCTAGATGAACAGTTTCCTGGAAAGTGGATTGGTCATCATGGGCCAGTTGAATGGCCCCCAAGTTCTCCCGATCTGACCCCCTTAGACTTTTATCTTTGGGGTCATCTGAAGGCAATTGTCTATGCTGTGAAGATACGAGATGTGCAGCACCTGAAACTACGGATACTGGAAGCCTGTGCTAGCATTTCTCCTGCGGTGTATGTAGTAGTATATAGTAGTATATAGGGAAGAGGGTTGCATTGACAATCCAACACAATGGGCAGCACATTGAACACATTTTATAAGTGGTCAGAAACTTGTAAATAACTCATGAAAGAATAAAGTTACGTTAAAACCAAGCACATCATTGTTTTTCTTGTGAAATTCCCAATAAGTTTGTGTCACATGACCCTCTTCCTATTGAAAAAACTGGCCACCATGGTCACCACCCATGTTGAAAAGTTCCCCCCTCACAAATACTAATGTGCCACAGACAGGAAGTTAATATCACCAACCATTCCTATTTTATTAAGGTGTATCCATATCCTGTATTTTGGAAACTACACCCCTCAAGGAACGTAACAAAGGGCACAGTGAGCCTTAACACCCCACGGGGGTTTGACGACTTTTCGTGAAAGTTGGATGTGTAAATATTTTTTTTTTTCACTAATGCTGGTTTTCCCCCAAATTTAACATTTTTATAAGGGGTAATAGGAGAAAATGCCCCCCCCCCCAAATTTGTAACCCCATCTCTTCTGAGTACGGAAATACCCCATTTGTGGACGTCAAGTGCACTGCGGGTGCACTACAATGCTCAAGAGGAGTCACATCTGCATATTTTACTGCAATGGGGGGGGGGGCATGTCGCATTTAGGAAGCCCCTATGGTGCCAGAACAGCAGAAAAAAAACCACATGGCATACTATTTTGGAAACTACACCCCTCAACAAAATGTAAGAAGGGGTACAGTGAGCCTTAACACCCCACAGCTGTTCATTAAAGTGGGATGTGAAAAGGAAAAATTTGATTTTTTACATTAAAATGCTGGTTACCCCAAATTTTTCATTTTCACAAGTGGTAACAGGAGAAAATGTCACCATAAATTTGTAAATACATTTCTTTGGAGTAAGGACATACCTCATATCTGGAAGTTAGCAGCTCTGCAGGTGCACACCGGTTTTGGAACAGCAGGAGTGCAGTCAGGGGCCTTAAGCTTTTACATAGCTGCCTATGGAGCCAGAATAGCAGGACCCCCCCCCCCCCCCCAAGGAGCGAGCATTACATGGGGTAAATTACGAATATGGGGTACAGTGGGATGTAAAATCATAAAACAGGTTATGTTCCCAGAATGATGACCCAGAGCATAGCCAAACCTAAAAAATATGCCCACCCCAAACCCTATGCTCTGAATCATCATTCTGGGAATGTGATGTGTGTGGCCGTCCCTAACCTGTTGCCTCAAATGTGCACCCGCTCAGGTGGAGAGAGAGCACTGTGCATTTGAGGCAACATAAAGTCCCCCGATGATAGTGACCCAGTGACTCATGACCCATTTTTGGAAAAAATACCCCCAGAGGTCTTATCAGGTTTTTTTTATAAAAGAGTTTTTTGTGCAATTTAGTGGTTTTATGGGGTTAACATTTGGAATGTACTCTTGACTTGGTACATTGGAGTCAAATTATGGAAAATTTAAATGAAAAGGGAAAATTTAGTACCGCATGGAAGTGTGATTCTCCCTGAAGCAGTTTTTAATGCAGAGGCCCGGATGATCGGGCAAGCATCACATTGAGTGGTGGTGTCCTCCCGAATCCCCCTCTTGTAACACACACTGCAATTTTTTCTGGGATCGTCCCTTCTTTCCAGTGTGGGGGACCTCACCTGAAAAGTGTTGGCCTGGCACCTATATTTCCAGTTCCTTGCGAAGTCCGGCCTGCTCTTTCCCGGTTGCCAAAGATCAGAGCCCTTAGGACTTCTTCTTGAAACTGGAGGAATGTCCCTGTGTTGCCAGCGTACTGGGACAGTACAAAAGAGTTGTACATGGCAACATGTACCAAGTAGATCGCAATTT
The DNA here is from genome assembly GCF_029499605.1 of Hyla sarda. NCBI lineage: Eukaryota > Metazoa > Chordata > Amphibia > Anura > Hylidae > Hyla > Hyla sarda. Next base: position 23,934,449 of record NC_079200.1, read on the forward strand.
TTTTTGTACCATACCCGAGTTTTCCGCATGGCGTTATATGGCTTGAGGACTTGATCAGAGATATCAACTTCCCCCATATAGCGATTGTAGTCCAGAATACAATCGGGCTTGAGGACCGGTGTTGTGGTACCTCGCACAGGGAAAGGTGAGCTGCCGTTACCATGAATTGTGGACAGCATAAGGACATCCCTCTTATCTTTATACCTGGGTAAGGGCACGGGACTCACCCTTGGGCATAGGTGTCTGGATCAAATTTAGAGGGAGGCCTCTCTGGTTCTTCCGCACGGTCCCACAAGCAGATGTGGATCTGGCGGCGAGGAATGTGAAGAGAGGGATGCTGGTATAAAAGTTGTCCACATACACGTGGTAACCCTTATCCTGCAATGTGTGCACAAGGTCCCAAACGAGTTTCCCGCGAACACCCAGAGTGGGGGAACATTCTGGGGGTTCAATACGGGAATCTCGTCCCTCATATACTCTAAACTTGCAAGTGTAGACTTATCTACCGAGCGCTCCCGAGGGGTACGTAGGCCTCCCAAAATTTGGCCCCAAAGTGATCTATGATCGGCCTCACTTTGTAAAGCTGGTCATAGGCGGGATCACCTCGGGGGGGGGGGGGGGGGGGACATGCCACATTATCAGAGTAATGCAGGCATTTCCAAATGGCCTTGAACCGCCTCCGTGCCATGGCCATACTGTAAAGCGGAGAAGTATGTAGTGTGTGGAATTTTTTTTTTTACTTTTATTTTTTTTAACCTCCTACCTGTCCCTTTACTAGCAATCTCACCCTGCCCTACACTGGTTCTCTTCAGCCCTGAGGGGCACAGATCTTGAAACTGAGGGGGCATCCCTGGCTCCTTCTCACAGCTCTGCCAGCTGACTGACTGAACTCCTCCTCTGCCGGCTGCTATTGGTTGGACGATCATCCGACCAATAGCAGCACTCCTGGGGGGGGGGGGGACGAAATAGTCACCTCCCCATAGATACAGGAGGTGATTGGGGGTGTTTTCTACACCCCCGATCACCATGTGTCATCGGGTCACGTGGGACCCGTATGACCGGAATTGCCAAAGATTGCTGGTGTGAATTCACTTGCGATCTGTGGCGATCGCCGACATGAGGGGGAGGGGGGGGGTCTCAGGATCCCCCTGGGCATTTGCACAGGATGCCTGCTGAATAATTTCAGCAGGCATCCCGGTCCGGTCCCTGCCCAGCGCGCGGCGGGGACCGGAATTCCCACGGGTGTACAGGTACAGGTTTTTTTTTTTAAATTTACATTCCACCCATACTTTATTATATAGACATGCATGGGTGTAGTGAGTATCCCAGCTTCCAAAATCTCAAAAATATCCTTATAACGACCCATTAGAGAGAAAAAATAGGACTACATTTTCCCTCCTTCTCATAATATTCTGCAATTTTAGTGCTAAAAAGTACCTAAAAATAAAAAAATGGAAGTGCCCAATAGTGATGGGCGGCATAGGCCATATTCGAATTCGCGATATTTCACGAATATATGGACGAATATTCGTCATATATTCGCGAAATTCGCTTATTCGTCATATTTGTTTTCTTTGCGCATATGCGAAAATTTATGCGCATATGCGCATATTCGGGAATATTGAGTCCTCCCTTCTTTAATGGTATAGGGGACTGTAACTAGTGCATTAACTCTGTAATTTTTTGCCCATTGTGGCCTATGGAGATCTCACGGCATGTAAAACAGTAAGATAAGCAGGACTGTCTCGGCAGCACAGTGGATGGGAGACCACCACTGGTTTGAGTCCCGGGGTGGGACAGAGTGTTACAGTGTTGTGGTTAACCCCTTAAGGATGCAGCCCTTTTTTACCTTAAAGGAGAACTCCGGAATATAAAAATTGTCGCCCATAGTGCCGGCAGTAAAAAAATTAAGATGTACATACCTTCCTCCGCTCCCCAGGGGCCTTCGGTATCCGGCTCTGGCCTCCGCCGTGATCCTCTTCCTGGTTGCCGGTGGTCGGAGAGTCTTACTGCGCTCAGCCAATCACCGGCCGCAGTGAAGTCCCGACTCGGCCGGCTATAGGCTGAGCGGCAGTGTGACGTTTTCGGCCCCGGCCGCAGGTGCCAATGTAGTGAAGAATTTTGTGTCCTGAAGCGTTCTCACACTGCCGCTCAGCCTATCGCCGGCCGAGTCGGGACTTCACTGCGGCTGGTGATTGGCTGAGTGCAGTATGATTCATCTGACCACCGGCAACCAGGAAGTGGATCGCGGCGGAGACCGGAGCCGGTTACCGGAAACCCCGGGGGCATCATAAAATGGACATATTTTTACTTTTTGAAAAAATTAGAGGGCTTCAAAGTAGAGCAGCAATTTTCAAAAATGTCATTAAAATTGCAAAATCTGAAGGGACAGATGATACAGAACTACAACTCCCAGCATGCCTGGGCAGTCTAGGAATGCTGAGAGTTGTAGTTTGGCAACATTTGAAGGGCTACCGTTTGGGCACCACTGTAACAGTGGTCTCCAAACTGTGACCCTCCAGATGTTGCAAAACTACAACTCCCAGCATGCCAAGACAGCCTTTGGCTGTCTGGGCATGCTGGGAGTTGCAGTTCTGCCTTCCTAGTGGTTGCCACAGTAAAGATCACTTTACTTTCCCCTGACCCCTGACTACCATTCCAAACGAATTCTCTTTCCAAAAGCTCAATGGCGCTCCTTCTCTTCTGAGCATTATAGTTCGCCCGCAAAGCATTTTACGTCCTAGATAGATTTATTTTTCCAATTAATTGCATGAATATATGTTATCAGCTTTAAAGGAGTAGTTAACAAAAAAAAAAAAAAAGATCACGGGGGCCCGACTGTTGGGACCCCCCTATTATCTCCTGTATAGGGCCCCAGAAGCCCACAGGAAGGGGGCTTGGCAACCCCAGTAAGAAGTGGTGGCCGACACGCCCCCTGCATGTATCCAATAGAAAAACAAGTGTCGGCTTCACTGCTGGGGTCGGCCCGACCACTTCCTGCGGATTATGCTTTGGGTAGGGGATAAGTTTTTATTCACTACACTACTCCTTTTAAGTTTTTTGCTACAGAATTAATATTTTTAATTCAATATGCATTTTTTTTTCTTTAACCAGGTGGTACCCCAATGAGGTAAAAGTTTTTACCTTCCCTAGCGAATCTCTATATGGCTCTCTATATTTATTAAGAAAACAATCCATTTGGTCATCACATCGTCTGATAAGGGCCCATGCCAGACTTTATGAAATACACCAATGAAAGCACCATAAACTTGTCCTTCATGCTCTGTGATCTGGGAAAACAAGTTAATTTTGTAGATCCAGTCCTCATATAGGTGTACCTGGCACTGCTACTTCACAAATAAATGTATAGCTGTATTCCTCTGGCTGATAGACTGCTCCGGTGCTCACATAAAAGATGGAAGATAAATCCAATGCAGATAAACAAGAGAATGGAGCATTCACCCGGTCTTGGCGATTGATAAAACTTCTTTATTGCATCACGACATGCTCAGCATAGCAAACCTTGCGGGGGAGCGGACAGGAACAGGTGGGGTGGGGGAGTGGGATGGGCAACGGTCCGTATCGTGCAATCAGCGCTTCGTCAAGCCCCTCGGGACAGGAGTATACATGGGTGACTGGAGTGTAGAGGGGTGTACATGGGTGTAGAAGAGTGTACATGGGTGACAGATGGGTGTAGAGGAGTGTACATGGGTGACAGTGGGGTGTAGAGGAGTGTACATGGGTGACAGTGGGGTGTAGAGGGGTGTACATGGGTGTAGAAGAGTGTACATGGGTGACAGATGGGTGTAGAGGAGTGTACATGGGTGACAGTGGGGTGTAGAGGAGTGTACATGGGTGACAGTGGGGTGTAGAGGAGTGTAGAGGAGTGTACATGGATCAAAGATGGGTGTAGAGGGGTGTACATGGGTGACAAATGGGTGAACAGGAGTGAAAAGCTGGTACCAGAGGGGTGGACAGGAGTGACAAGGTGAATAGGAGGTGGACATGGGTGAAAAGGATGTGGTCAGAATGGTGGACAATGGAGGGTGAACATGGGTGACAGGGGGTCAGAGGGGTGGACAAGGGTGACAAGGAGGTAAAAGAGGGGTGGACAGGAGTGACAAAGGGACAGAGGGGTGAATAGGGGGGTGGACAGGGGGGATGAACATGGGTGACAGGGATGGACAGGCGGGTGGACAAGGTGGACATGAGTGACGGGGGGGGGGGGGGTTGGGTGGACAGGGGTGGAAAGGGTACAGTACCTTAAGCAAGCCAGCATGGGAATCTGGCACAGCTTGCAGTTCCAAGGCACAGGAAACCGGCGCCGGCATCTTATTGTTGTAGTAGGGCACCATTTTCGTCTAACTGCGCCGCAAGGGGGAGGGGGCACTGTGTACGCAGTGCGCATGCTGGCTTCCCTTCCCCCTTGCGGTGCCTTGAGTCGTAGGCGCGCAGGCCGGGGCGGGACATTTAAACATTTTTTTATTAAAAATTCACTGCAAAATCCCGCGGCACCCCGGTTGGGAATCACTGCATTAGAAGATGACACCTGCAGGGGGGAGCACTGGTAAAAATGCTATATACAGATATAGGTTATAAGAAGCAGAAATTAAGCTGTTCCTCATGTACCTAACCATAATAGCTTATTCTAAAAAGTTACCCAAAAGTGCAGATAGGTGTTTCCTATATGCAGTATCACAGAAGTTAAATGCTTTATGTACAGCATCTCACATAAGTGAGTCCACTCCTGTAAATATTTTCTTCTATCTTTTCATGTGACGACACTGAAGAAATGCCCCTCTGCTACAATATAAAGTAGTGAGTGCACGGCCTGTATACCAGTGTTTAATGTTGTGTCCCCTCAAAATAATTCAACACACAAACATTAAGGTCTTAAGCTTGGCAACAAACGTGAGTAATTCTCTTGTTAGTGTTGTAAGGTCTCAGGTGTGTATGGGGTTATCGCTCTCACACTTTCTAATACTAGTTTAACATGACACCTCATGGCAATGAACACTGAGGATTTAAAAAAGAGAATTGTTGCTCCTACAGAAAGATGGTCCAGGCTATAGGAATATTGCCAAGACTCTTAAACTGAGCTGCAGCACAGTAGGCAAGACCATACAGCAGATTCACAGGAAAGGTTCTACTCAGAACAGGCCTCATCATGGCAACCAAATTAGTTGAGTGTACGTGCTCAGTGCCCTATCCAGAGGTTGTCTTTGGGAAATAGACAAATGAGTGCTGCCAACATTGCAGCAGAGGTTAAAGGGGTGGAGGGTCAGCCTGTCAGTGCTCAGACCATACACCCCATACTGCATCAAATTGGTCTGCATGGCTGTCGTCCTATAAAAAAGCTTCTTCTAAAGATGATGCACAAGAAAGCACGCAAACAGTTTGCTGAAGACAAGAAGACTAAGGACATGGATTACTGGAACCATGTCCTGTGGTCTGATGAGATCAAGGTAAATTTATTTATTTTAGATGGTGTCGAGTGTGTGTGGCCACAACCAGGTGAGGAGTACAAAGACAAGTGTGTATTCCCTACAGTAAAGCATGGTGGTGGGAATGTCAAGGTCTGGGCCTACATGCGCGCTGCTGCTACTGGGGAGCTACAGTTCATTCAGGGAACCATGAAGGCCAACATGTCCTGTGATATTCCAACATAAGGACAGTATTCCAACATAAGGACAACAAACACTTCCAAGACGACCACTGCCTTGCTAAAGAAGCTGCAATTTCTGTAAATGCAGCTCAGAAGAGAACCATATTTGCCACTAGGTAAGTAAAGGGGTACTCCTCTGTGTGTTTGTGAGACACATTTCTTTGTTCCAAAAATCCAACAAAAGAACATTGAAGGCAGGCAGACGCCCAGGAGTAAAACAGGAGTTACAGTTGTTTCACGCTAAGTGTGCTTCATCAGACTCTGGAGTCTAAAGCAGCATACTTCGTGTGAAACAGCTGTAGCTCCTGTTTTACTTATGAGCCTTCAACGTCCCTGTGCTATGTTCTTTTGTTGGATTTTTGGAAAAAAGAAGTTTGTCTGACATGGGTGAGTGCCATGAACTTCATCAAATGCGGTGAAGATTTGTCTATACTATTGCAGTCGATGAGCAATAACCACACACTGTGTAGCGTGATCCTGGAGTTATAGTTTTGCATACTGGCGTAGTGCCAGCAACTCCCGATACTCTCTCTCATGTACGGTAAGTACTCATCACTGCATACAAGGAGGACCCAACAAGACTGTCCGTTTTTGCATATGATCTGACCCAGTCATCTAGATATCACAATTTGGCCCTTGTCAGAGTCACTCATATAATTGCACATTCCCATTTTTACCACTTCCAACACATCATCTTAACCCCTTAAGGACTCAGCCCATTTTGGCCTTAAGGACAATTTAATTTTTACGTTTTCATTTTTTCCTCCTCGCCTTCTAAAAATCATAACTCTTTTATATTTTCCTCCACAGACTAGTATGAGGGCTTGTTTTTTGCGCGACCAGTTTTCCTTTGTAATGACATCACTCATTATATCATAAAATGTATGGCGCAACCAAAAAACACTATTTTTGTGGGGAAATTAAAACGAAAAACGCAATTTTGCTAATTTTGGAAGGTTTCGTTTTCACGCCGTACAATTTATGGTAAAAATGACATATGTTCTTTATTCTGAGGGTCAATACGATTAAAATGATACCCATTATTACATACTTTTATATTATTGTTGTGCTTAAAAAAAATCACAAACTTTTTAACCAAATTAGGACGTTTATAATCCCTTTAATTTGATGACCTCTAACTTTTTTATTTTTCCGTATAAGCGGCGGTATGGGGGCTCATTTTTTGCGCCATGATCTGTACTTTTTTTTGATACCACATTTGCATATGAAAAACTTTTAATACATTTTTTATAATTTTTTTTAAATAAAATGTATTAAAAAAGTAGGAATTTTGGACTTTTTTTTTTTTTTCGTTCACGCCGTTAACCGTACGGGATCATTAACATTTTATTTTAATAGTTCGGACATTTACGCACGCGGCGATACCAAATATGTCTATAAAAAAAATTTTTACGCTTTTTGGGGGTAAAATAGGAAACAACGGACGTTTTACTTTTTTATTGGGGGAGGGGATTTTTCACTTTTTTTTTACTTTTACTTTTACATTTTTTTTTATTTTTTTTTACACTTGAATAGTCCCCATAGAGGACTATTCATAGCAATACCATGATTGCTAATACTGATCTGTTCTATGTATAGGACATAGAACAGATCAGTATTATCGGTCATCTTCTGCTCTGGTCTGCTCGATCACAGACCAGAGCAGGAGACGCCGGGAGCCGCACGGAGGAAGGAGAGGGGACCTCCGTGCGGCGTTATGAATGATCGGATCCCCGCAGCTGCGCTGCGGGCGATCCGATCATTCATTCAAATCGCGCACTGCCGCAGATGCCGGGATCTGTATTGATCCCGGCACCTGAGGGGTTAATGGCGGACGCCCGCGAGATCGCGGGCGTCGGCCATTGCTGGCGGGTCCCTGGCTGCGATCAGCAGCCGGGATCAGCCGTGCATGACACGGGCATCGCTCCGATGCCCGCGGTTATGCTTAGGACGTAAATGTACGTCCTGGTGCGTTAAGTACCACCGCACCAGGACGTACATTTACGTCCTGCGTCCTTAAGGGGTTAAAGGGGTGCTCCGCCCCTAGACATCTTATCCCCTATCCAAAGGATAGGAGATAAGATGTCTGATCATGGGGGTCCCGCCTCTGGGGATCTCATACTGCACCCGGCGTTCGATTCGAATGTCTAGTTCAGCGCCAGAGGCTCGTGACTTCACGTCGCGCCCCACTCGTGACGTCACGGCCTTGCCCCCTCAATGCAAGTCTATGGGAGGGGGCGTGACAGCCGTCACGCCCCCTCCCATAGGCTTGCATTGAGGGGGAAAGGCCGTGACGCCATGAGCCTCTGCCCCACATAACCAGTCATCTGGTGACGTTCGCTCCGTGCACCGGATGTCTGGATTGCCGCAGCTGAGATCTTTGGATAGGGGATAAGATGTCTAGGGGCGGAGTACCTCTTTAAAGACCTGGCTGTCTAATATATCCCACCCTTGACAGCTGCCATTGTCCCCAGATAATCAGTGTTATTGTGTTGACACTCATCACATTTCACAATAAGTCATTCCTGTGGTATGTTTATGTCATTCCTAGTCTAGACGTGCATTTTGGTTGCCATTGTTAGTGACGAGTTTATAAGATCATTTATAACCGATCATGAGGAAAACAATTACCCAAAATTATAGGATTACAAATAACACACAGATCGGGTGTCATGAACATTGTCACAAGGTCCCATCTGTAACTCAAATTCATGTCAAAGGAGAATTGTTATTTTTTCCTATTAGCGAAGAGAATCTAAAAACGTTGCATGACTAGGGTATTGTATAATAGGTTCAATTTCTATAATTCATTCCTCTAATTGTAACTAAAGAATATGCTAGATAGGAATGCAGAGTGACACATTGGCCAATAGGTACTGCACCCATTGACTGACCACAACAGAATTTGCTCCTACTTTGAACAGTTCCTAAAATGGGCAGAGGGGTCAGCAGTGGTCAGACAGAAAGGAAATTCAAAAAGAACTTCCTGGGGATCATAAAGCAGCTGATAAGTACTGGAAGGATTATGATTTTTAAATAGAAGTAATTTACAAATATCTTCAACTTTATGCCACCAGTTGATGTAAAAAATTTTTTTCCCAGTGGAGTACCAATAACTGGTACCATAAAGTTAAACAGATTTTTAAATTACATCTAGCCTTCCAGTACTTATCAGTTGCTGTATGCTACAGGGAAAGTTGTGTAGTTATTTTCTGTCTGACCACAGTGCTCTCTGCTGACACCTCTGTCCATGTCAGGAACTGTCCAGAGTAGTGGCAAATTCGCATAGCAAACCTCTCCTGCTCTGTACAGTTCCTGACATGGACAGAGGTGTCAGCAGAGAGCACTGTGGTCAGACAGAAAATAACTACACAACTTCCTGTGGAGCATACAGCAGCTGATAAGTACTGGAAGGATTACGATATTTAAATAGAAGAAATTTACAAATATGTATAACTTTCTGGCACCAGTTGATTTGAAAACATTTTTCTTTCACCGGAATACCATTTTAAGGCTACATTTTTTGTCTATATAATTATGAAACAAATGATCAATTTGATTAAAGGGGTATTCCAGGCAAAAACTTTTTTATATATATCAACCGGCTCCAGAAAGTTAAACAGATTTGTAAATTACTTCTATTAAAAAATCTTAATCCTTCCAATAGTTATTAGCTTCTGAAGTTTTCTGTCTAACTGCTCAATGATGATGTCACGTCCCGGGAGCTGTGCATGATGGGAGAATATCCCCATAGGAACTGCACAGCTCCCGGGACGTGAGTCATCAGAGAGCAGTTAGACAGAAAACAACAACTCAACTTCAGAAGCTAATAACTATTGGAAGGATTAAGATTTTTTAATAGAAGTAATTTACAAATCTGTTTAACTTTCCGGAGCCAGTTGATATAAAAAATAAAAGTTTTTGCCTGGAATACCCCTTTAACTCAAATCAAGGATCAGAAACCCTTGGTGTTGTTTGCCGGGAAGCTGCTGTCGATCATAGGTTTAAAATGAAAGGCCGTCCAAGCCAAATACATAGACAGTCAGGGTCTACCACAGCTCTCTTGTTTACAGTGGGGCCGGGTCAATATTTTTTAATAAGAAAACAAAAAGGGATTTTTGTGGTAAGATAACCTCTTTAATGGCATCCATGCGTATAATATACAGTGATCCCTCAACTTACAATGGCCTCAACATACAATAGTTTCAACATACAATGTTCTTTTCTGGACCATCGTAAGTTTAAACCAGACTCAACATACAATGCTACCTACAGTCCAGATCTGTGATACCTGTCAATGGCTGGAAGAACCGACCAATCAAAATGGGAATTCGCTGGTAAAACCCCTGTATTACTGAAGCGTATGCACTGACTGGTGTCTCGTAGCGCCCCCTACAGTACAGGGAGGTATTACATGTTCTGTACACTTTACCTGTACCAGGGTTAGCTTCTCCTTTGGACATCAGGTGAGGGCGATTCCATTACTTTTTTAGGACACTGTGTGTACTGTACAGGACCCTGAAGAAGCTCCTGTCCTCTACATAGACCAGTGCTTCCCAGGCAGGGTGGCCCCAGCTGTTGCAAAACTACAACTCCCAGCATGCCCGGACAGCCTTTGGCTGTCCGGGCATGCTGGGAGTGGTAGTTTTGCAACAGCTGGAGGCTTGGGAGTTGTAGTTTTGCAACAGCTGGAGGCTCCCTGCTTGGGAAACACTGACATAGACAGTGATTTACAGCTCCCAGAAGGTCTTTCTTCCTTTTACATGTAAGGATTTGCTCTATCTATATTAGTTACTGTATCTACTTATTTTTCTCACTTTTTCCTATTTTCGGATGACATTTTGGTGCCTTTAGAACCAATTACCAGGTTTCCATAGAGTTTTGGTCTCAACCTACAATGGTTTCAACCTACAATGGTCGTCCCAGAACAAATTAATATTGTAACTCGAGGGACCACTGTACTGTATAGTCCCTATATTAAACAGAACAAAAAATGCTCTTTAACAAAGGTATCGATTATGTATATACTGTACCTGTAGTCACTACGCAGTTAAATACAGCACCAAGAAAGTTGAAAGGAAGGGTTAACAAATGTTAATCATGGGAGTTATCATAAACCAGCATGAAAGCTGTAAACCTAAAACACTAAACATTAAGAATAAAGTATGTAATTAGCTACAGAAATTATGTCATAACAATAATGACACTGGATTTAAAAAAGCCAATAAAACCATCAAAGAGACTGATTCCTCCATCGTACTTAGCAAAAAATTTTTTTTTTTTTTTTTTTTTAGGACACAAAAAATTTAATTTTAATTAAAACAGATATTTTCACTGGACTCAAAAACATGGCCAGCTGGGTTTTTGAAATAGCACTTTTTTCCTGAACTAGGTGACTCCGTACGGCGATAGAAAGCAGTGGGGTCCGATGCTCCTGTTTACTTTGGGCAAAAAAAAAAAATCAATCAGAGCGCTTATTTAACCCCTTAAGGACCAAGCCCATTTTCACCTTAAAGGGGTACTCCGGTGAAAACCTTTTTTCTTTTAAATCAACTGGTGGCAGAAAGTTAAACAGATTTGTAAATTACTTCTATTAAAAAAATCTTAATCCTTCCAGTACTTATTAGCTGCTGAATGCTACAGAGGAAATTCCTAGCAAATTTTAGCAACCGTGCATAGCAGATGTATGCTAAGGGCAGCATGGTGGCTCAGTGGTTAGCACTGCTGCCTTGCAGTCCTGGGGACTTGGGTTCAAATCCCACTAAGGACAACAATAAATAAAGTGTTATTATTATTATAATAACGTCAGCAGAGAGCACTGAGCTCGTGATGTCATCAGAGAGCATTCCAAAAAGAAAAGAATTTCCTCTGTAGTATTCAGCAGCTAATAAGTACAGGAAGGATTGAGATTTTTTAATAGAAGTTATTGACAAATATGTTTAACTTTCTGCCACCAGTTAAAGGTTTTCACCAGAGTACCCCTTTAAGGACCAGGCCAATTTTCATTTTTGCAGTTTCGTTTGTTCCTCCTCTCCTTCTAAAAATCATACCGCTTTCAATTTTGCACCTACAAACCCATGTAAGGACTTGTTTTTTGCTCCATCAATTGTACTTTGTTATGACATCATTGAATAACAAAATCTAACGCAAACCCCCCCCCAAAAAAATATTTATGGGGTGAAATTGAAAAAAAAATGCCATTTTTAATTTTTGGGGGGGCTTCCGTTTCTACACAGTGCTATTTTTGGTAAAAATGACACCGTATCTTTATTCTATAGGTCCATACGGTTACAAGGATACCCAATTTATGTAGGTTTTATTTTATTACTTTAAAAAATCCTAACTACATGCACCAAAATTTGTATCTTTAAAATTGGCATCTTTTTATTTTTCCGCATGCAGGGCTATATGAAGGCTAATTTTTTTTTGCGCCGTGGTCTATAGTTTTTATCGGTACCATTTTTGTTTTGATGGAACTTTTTGATCCCTTTTAATTAGGGATCGACCGATATCGTTTTTTTAGGGCCGATACCGATAATCGGTGCACGTTAGGGCCAATAGCCGATAACTTCTACAGATATTCCGGTATAAGTTATCAGCTATTTAACCTCCTGCGACACCGCTGCAGATCATTGATTTAAAGCGGGCGCTTTAAATCAATGATCTGCAGTGGCTTTTGCGGGGCCATAGACCGCCGCCGCCACCACCCGTTTCTCTCCACCTACCTGCCAGGGTGCTCTGGGCCATCCATCCATCGTTCCTGTAGTGTCCGGGGGCGTTCCGGGTGGAGGGTGGTCCGGTCCGGGCTGTCCTTCTTCTCCGGCGGTCATCTTCTCCACTCCGGGCAGGCTCCGGCCTAGTACGCTGCATAGACGTCGCTGCGCAGTGACGCCCGTGCGCAGCGATGCACCTGACGTCACGGCGTAGCGGCGTCTATGCAGCGTACTAGGCCAGAGCCTGCCCGGAGTGGAGAAGATGACCGCCGGAGAAGAAGGACAGCCTCCACCCTCCACCCGGAACGCCCCCGGACACTACATGAAGGAAGGATGGCCTGGACCACCCCCATTACGGGTAAGTTTAATTTTTTTATTGACCCGGAGGGTGGGGGAGGGGCCCGACCGGTATAGCGGTATGGGAAAAAATCCATACCGGTATACCGCCTAGCATCACGGTGGGGGGTGCGACGCGGTGCGGTGGGTCGGGGGTGCGGTGCGGCGGGTCGAGGGGGTGGCGGTCGCGGTGCGGTGGGGGCGGTCCGGGGGGCGGGCATTATCGGCTTATCGGCAAGATAATTGCCGATACCGTAATGCCCAAAATCGTGATTATCGGCCGATAATATCGGCCATACCGATAATCGGTCGATCCCTACTTTTAATTAACATTTTTATGGTATATGAAGTGACCAAAAATGCTAAATTTTGGACTTTGGTATATATTTTTTTTTACGTGTACGCCATCGACCGTGCGGTTTTGCTAACCTTATATTTTAATAGTTTGGACATTTAGGCAGGACCATATATGATTATTTTTATCTTTTATTACATTATTTTATTTTAAACAAAATGGGAAAAGGGGGGTGATTTCAACTTTTAACAGGGAAGGGGTTAATTCACTTTTATTAACTTTTTTTTTACACTTTTTTTTTTTAAGCCCCCAAAGGGGACTACCGTATATACTCGAGTATAAGCCAAGTTTTTCAGCACGATTTTTCGTGCTGAAAACACCCCCCTCGGCTTATACTCGAGTGAACTCTCCACCCGCAGTGGTCTTCAACCTGCGGACCTCCAGAGGTTTCAAAACTACAACTCCCAGCAAGCCCGGGCAGCCATCGGCTGTCCGGGATTGCTGGGAGTTGTAGTTTTGAAACCTCCGGAGGTCCGCAGGTTGAAGACCACTGCGGCCTTCGACATCATCCAGCCCCCTCTCACCCCCCTTTAGTTCTGTACAGTACTCACCTCCGCTCGGCGCTGGTCCGGTGCTGCAGGGCTGTCCGGTGAGGAGGTGGTCCGGTGGGATAGTGGTTCCGGGCTGCTATCTTCACCGGGGAGGCCTCTTCTAAGCGCTTCGGGCCTGGCCTCAGAATAGTCACGTTGCCTTGACATTGACGCAGAGGTGCGTTCATTGCCAACGTACTTCTGCGTCGTTGTCAAGGCAACGCCTCCATTCCGGGCCGGAAGCGCGGAGAAGAGGCGCCCCCGGTGAAGATAGCAGCCCGGAACCACTATCCCACCGGACCACCTCCTCACCGGACAGTCCTGCAGGACCGGACCAGAGCCGAGCGGAGGTGAGTACTCAGAACTAAAGGGGGTGAGAGGGGGCTGGATGATGTTGAAGGCCGCAGTGGTCTTCAACCTGCGGACCTCCGGAGGTTTCAAAACTACAACTCCCAGCAAGCCCGGGCAGCCATCGGCTGTCCGGGCTTGCTGGGAGTTGTAGTTTTGAAACCTCTGGAGGTCCGCAGGTTGAAGACCACTGAGGGCGGATGATGAGAAGAGGATGATCAAGGGGGGGTGTGGGATGATGACAAGAGGATGATGAAGAGGGGGGGTGGGATGATGAAGGGGGTGGGGATGATGAAGGGGGTGGGGATGATGACAAGGGGATGATGAAGGGGTGTGTGTGGGATGATTACAAGGGGATGATGAAGGGGGGTGGGGATGATGACAAGGGGATGATGAAGGGGGGATGTGTGGGATGATGACAAGGGGATGATGAAGGGGGGATGTGTGGGATGATGACAAGGGGATGATGACAGTTGATGATGAGGGTCTGGATGATGACAGGTGGTGATGATGATGAAGATGTTAATGACGGGTCTGGATGATGACAGGGGGGATGATGTATTTCCCACACTAGGCTTATACTCGAGTCAATAACTTTTCCTGGGATTTTGGGTTGAAATTAGGGGTCTCGGCTTATACTCGGGTCGGCTTATACTCGAGTATATACGGTATACCATGCGATTTTCTGATTGCATACACTGATCACTGCTCTGCCATAGCATAGCATTGATCAGTGTTACCGGCGCTCTGCTTCTCTAGCTTGGAACGGATGACGGAGAGGCAGGTGAGGACCCTCTTGTCGTCCGGTAAGCTGATCGGGACATTGCGATTATGTCATGATAGTCCCGATCAGCTCCGCTGGGGGTTGAGAAACACTGTTTTAAAGTATTTGTCATAATTCACTTATGATAAGGTGATCACTACTAGAACCTTCAGTGATCATCTGTAATCTGTATGGAAACCTTACAGTACATTCTCAGTCTCCTGTTGCGGACCTTGCTGTTCCAGCCCTGTTCCTCCACATTTGGCTAACGTGTGCACCGGATTGTTCTTGTACTGTGAGATAACATCACCACACTGAGTTTCCAACGGCCATGGCAACTAGATTCAAACAAATTCTGGCAACCCGTTCAAACAAGAAAGGGTCTGCAGATCCTACTGACACTGCCTCTTCTTCCGTCAGTAGGTGCTAGATCCACTATTTCATGTTACTGCTGCCTCGTGTCAATGGTCAGACCTCTGGATTGGACTTCTGCCTGTGCATCCGCTTCAACCTCTTTCTAATGTCTCACCGACCACCTGATTCAGACTCATGGTAGCCATCTAACTTCTCTCCTGTGTCCCCATCTGTGTTATCTAGTGACTTCTCTGAGGACCACTACCTAGGGATCCAACCTTTTAAGTCCAAAGTTCATTTTGGCGTCTCTGGTGAAGAACGGGGGGATGCACACACTCCAAATAAAGTTAGATAAAAATGAAATAGAGTTTAAATAAAGCTTAGAGATTAGCTATCAAAGTACCAAAGTGGACATTGATCCATGGTCTATTTTTGTAGGCCTTGTCCTCCATAAAGGAAGAAAAGGAGAAAGCTTTTTAACCCTGTAGGTGTACTTAAATGGGGTTTCCCCATCTCATTAAAGGGGTACTCCCGCCGCTGGGGACCCCTGCGATCTCAGCTGTGGCACCCTAGACATCCGGTGCATGGAGCGATCTTCGCTCAGTGCTGGATGACTGACGATGTGGGGCGGAGGCTCGTGACGTCACGGCCACACCCTCTCAATACAAGGGATAAGGGATAAGATGTCTAGGGGTAAAGTACCCCTTTAATTTAACCCCTATCTACAGTATAGAAGGCAACAAGCAGATTAGGGGAGGTCTGACTGTTGGGAACCTTGTTGATCCCAAGAGCAGGGACATAATTGTCCCCTGAAAGATTGGTACGGGGCGTTCCTGCTTGGCCACCACTCCATTCATTGTCTTGGGGCCTACTCTGCTTGTAATCCTCTATCCTGTGGAACCTCTTTGACAACCGGATGCATACAAAAAGGTGAGGGGGCCCAAAGCAAAGATTATAATGGGGCGCCTTTAGATGTTGGTCAATAATACCACCCGTGAAAGGAAGACATGGTGCTTGTTGACGTCATATCTTTAACATGATTATTTGGTAAATTCTGTCTACTGTAGGATCTATGTGGGTCTAAAGGAACTATAAGGAGATGATTCCTGTACAGCTTTCTAGCTTCCATGAGAATATCCATAAGGATGCAATCACCCTGGTTGTTGCCCCCTCTCCCCATGGATTTCACAGCTGACCCATGATCTTCCTCTACAGTACATATACACTTCCTAAGGAGATATCCGCCTCCAGTATATGCTCCTCTATTAAGCTCAATAGGATAAAAAATGCAGAAACTAATATGCCGTTTTAATGTAGAATAAGTCCAGTGACTTCTCAATAATCCTTAAAATATTAGTTACATACATCCTTCGAAAGCTGCCATATAAAACCATACATTATAATTATTATTTACCTTAGTCATTGTCTGCTGCCTGTCAGCGCCCAGAATCTCCCCTGTAGCAATAAAACTGATAAGGATTTTCAAAACTATAAAAAACAGATAATATGTATTTAATGTGTAATTTGTTATAATCCAACCAGGATTTGCACAATGTTTTATAGTAAAATATAAAATTGAGATGACTTTACACCCATCTTGGCTATTCTGTATAAATATCACCAAGTTGAGTAGAGTTGTATGATCCACCGATAACTCTCCACTAGAAGATCGTTCACTGAAGAGGTTGCACGCAACATATCGCACCATGTCTTGTCACTGGAAAAGTGGATCCGTAAGATCTTCTAGCAGCAGCGTCACTAGTCACAGGGTCAACAGCTTGGCCGCAGACTTCACTTTGGGATCTGAGCACTTTTCGGTTGGAGGTCATAGTTCAAATGATGGACTTCTGCATGGAGGAGAGAAGGAGACCATGCAAAACCTCAATATCCGACTGGCTTCCTATCTGGACAAAGTCAAAGCCCTGGAAGATGCCAATGCTGGTCTTGAAGCACAAATCAAAGAGTGGTACATTAAACACCAGCCAAAAGTAGAGGACTACAGCCCTTACTTCCGTATCATTGAGGAGCTCAGATGCAAGGTGGGTGATCAATGGTATTTTATTGTATTTTAGTCCCAATACTATCACACCTTCCACAACATCTAACCAGGTTGGCCTTATGGTGCTCAGTGGCTTCATCTACCATGATGGTTCTTCTCTGGACAAAAAAAAAGGGGTTTGTAAAAAGTTGCATCAGTCATATAGTACCAGTAAACAGCACACGAAACAGATTCTGGGCCTTCCTTTTAGAGTCTCTACCAATACAGATGTCACTACCAATTTGGATGTGTAAGAGACTCAGATAGCATTAAAGGGGTAGTCCAGGATTTTTTTTATTTGACTATGCTACAGGGGCTGTAAAGTTAGTGTAGTTCATAATATAGTGTCTGTACCTGTGTGTGACGGTTTTCGCACAATTCTTCTGTGATTTTCACTCCAATATTTATTTTTACTAGCATAAAAAATTACTGTTGTCTCAGATTTTTCCCAGCTTACAATGCAGCCGAGACCCGACATCACTAGTCAGCTGATGACAGGGAGCCTGTCTGCTTCAATGGGTGGAGGGATCGCTTGGTGGGAGAGAGATCAATCTGCAACTAATGCAACAGCTGTAGGCACCCTGATTGAAAACCACAGGTCTTTTGAATGGATGCAGCTCATTTATGTTTCAATGGGTGGGGTGGCTAATGTGTGAGAGGGAGGAAGATGGAATTGTGGGATTTGTAGTAAAAAAAAAAGAAAAGTCAAACAGGAAATAGCAGTTCACAAAAAGCTAGCCACAGAGTTATGGTAATCTCACAACATAGCCATTTAGCCCCAAAACAAGCGCAGATCCTTCCTAAACATGTCCATTACTGTCTGCCAGGTACCTACTAAAATCACCTTATGGTGGAGAACCCCTTGTCTAGTTATGATAGGTTAAACTGACCATATACACCACACTAGATTAATGTTAGTCAAAACCACCAAACATGTAATGTGCATGAAGGCCCCAATACTGAATGTCAGGTAGAGGAGTGGACAACTGAATTTTAACATGCCGAATGGTTTTGTTCTTGAAGGGGTACTCCGGTGGAAATTATTATTTTTTTAAATCAACTGGTGCCAGAAAGTTAAACAGATTAGCAAATTACTTCTATTAAAAAAAATCTTAATCCTTCCTGTACTTATTAGCTGCTGAATACTTCAGAGGAAATTCTTTTCTTTTTGGAACACAAAGCTCTCTGCTGACATCATGAGCACAGTGCTCTCTGCTGACATCTCTGTCCATTTTAGGAACTGTCCAGAGCAGCATATGTTTGCTATGGGGATTTTCTCCTACTCTGGACAGTTTTTAAAATGGACAGAGATGTCAGCAGAGAGCACTGTGCTCGTGATGTCAGCAGAGAGCTCTGTGTTCCAAAAAGAAAATCATTTCCTCTGTAGTATTCAGCAGCTAATAAGTACTAGAAGGATTAAGATTTTTTTAATAGAACAAATCTGTTTAACTTTCTGGCACCAGTAGATTTAAAAAAAAAAAAAAAGTTTTCCACTGGAGTACCGCTTTAAAGAAGATATGGCACCGCTGTCTCACAGTCGCTAAAACTACTATACCCATTCAGAACACATGCACTTAAAGGGGTACTCCGCTGCTCAGCGTTTGGAACAAACAGTTCCGAACATTGGAGCAGGAAGCTTGTGATGTCATAGCCCCGCCCCCTCATGATGTCATGACCCACCCCCTCAATGCAAGTCTATGGGAGGGGGCGTGATGCCTGAGGAAGCTGCGCCTGTGCAGTGAAACGTGTTGCACCTTAACCATTAAAGGAATTTTATCTTGATGTACGCACCGCGATTGACTTCTCCCTGATCAGCACCACGAAAATTCCCGGTCTCTCCGAAGTTCCATGGTCTCCTTACACATAACATGTTAGACATGTGGATTAGTGATGAGCGGCAGGGGCCATATTCGAAGTTCCATGGTCTCCTTAATCTTCAAGGGAAGGCTGCAGATGGGTCCATGAATATTTTGTCATTCATTACATGCTGTCCATTGTTGTGTATGCCGGTACACCACCTGAGGGGGTAAGCGGCCATTGTGCCCCCCTCTGTATAATTAACATCCAGCACGTGTGATTCTCCACAGGGAGCGCCTTTTTGTTGCTTTTATATTTCAGATGTTATGTGTAAGACAGTATATTGGATGTCAATTCACTAAAAGTAGTTCTCTTTCTATTCTAGATCCTGGCTGAGAACTCCGCAAATGCTCAACTATTTCTGCAAATTGACAATGCCAAGTTGGCAGCAGAAGACTTTAGAATTAAGTAAGTAAAAAAAAAACTTATATATTTAATTAAAAAACTAACATTTAATGAAGAATTCTGTCACCTAAAGAGAAAAAGACTATTGGGGGAGATTTATCAAAGCCTGGGCAGAGAAAAAGCTGACCAGTTGCCCATAGCAACCAATCAGATGGCTTCTTTCATTTTTAAAAAGGCCTATGAGAAATGAAAGAAGCGATCTGATTGGTTGCTATAAACAACTTGTCAGCTTTTCCTTTAAACAGGTTCTGATAAATCTCCCCATATGGGCAAAATATACAACCAGACAATCTGATCAGAACCTAGAGCATGTTGACCTGCTATTGTGTTTTGCGAGTCTTTCGTAATGCCCATTGGCCAGGCAAGGCAATAATACATGGTGCTATGAAGATTGTAAAAAAAAAATGTCCTCAAATACTACATTTTGGGAACACCAAAGAGTGTTCGGAGAGATGATTTGAGGGGTTTACCCACTATATTTGCAGAACAAGGCGTTAGCCCTAGAGAGGTTTTTTTCTTTTCTTCCTCTGGATCAACACAGCAGAGACTCAATAGGAATATAGATTGAACTTGATGGACTCTGGTCACTTTTCAACCTTATGAACTGTCTTTCTATGTATTTGTAACCATATTATGTATCCAAATATCAGAATAAATCCCTGGATCAACATTCTGTCCCTCTAAATCTAGTATCCATAACCTGTAATTGCTCTCCAGAAATGTCTCCAGACCCCTTTTGAACTCTTTTACAGAGTTCACCATGACCACCTCCTCCGGGAGAGAATTCCCCAGTCTCACTGCTCTTACAGTAAAGAACCCCTGTCTGTTCTGGTGTAGAAACCTTCTTTCCTCTAGACGTAGAGGATGCCCCCTTGTTATAGATACAGTCCTGGGTATAAATAGGTCATGGGAGAGATCTCTGTACTGTCCCCTGATATATTTATCCCATGGTGTAAATATCAGCCATAGCCATAAAGTGCCCCCCCCCCCCCCCGGCATACGATGGCCCCGACACACAATAATTTCAACATACGATGGCCCCTCAGCATCAACATACGATGTTTCGTATGTCGGGGCCATCGCATAAACAGCTATCCGGCAGCACAGACTGCTTCAGCTGCCGCCGGATAGCCGTTTAAGGTGCCCTGTGTGCTGCGGTGAGTATCACTCACATGTCCCCGACGCTCCGGACCGTCCTCTTCAGGATCCCCTGCATGGCTGTCGCTCTCCTTCGTCATCATCACGTCGTCGCGCACGCCGTCCCATCATCCAACAGGAGCGGCGTGCGCAGCGGCGTGATGACGGCGATGGTGAGCGACGATCCTGGGCAGCGGTGACGGTCCGGATCGGTGGGGACACGTGAGTATATCTTTCTTTATATTATTATTGTACCGATCCCTCAACATACGATGGTTTCAACTAACGATGGTTCATTTGGAACAGATCACCATCGTATGTTGAGGGATCACTGTATTTAATGTATTGTATAATTTCAGGTATGAGAATGAACTTTGCCTGTACCAGAGTGTTGAATCAGACATCTGTAGCCTGCGTAGAGTGTTGGATGACCTCACTTTTGGAAGGTCCGCTCTTGAACCACAGCTGGAAAGCTTGAAAGATGAGATGGAATGTCTGAAGAGGAACCATGAAGCGGTATTGAGTCGTTTTTGCTCCTCTCTCTTACACATATTCTTAACCATATGGAGATCATTATGCAACAAGAAACTATATATATTCTTTACATGTCTTCCAAGACATAATGAAGATAATAAGCATTATACTATATATTAGCATCGTACTATATATTAACATTGTAACATATATTAATAGCAAAATTTACCCACAGTCTGACCTGAAGCTCTTAGGTATGTTACCTTAAAGGGGTACTCCGCTGGAAAACATTTTTATTTTTTTAAATCAACTGGTGCCAGAAAGTTAAACAGATTTGTAAATTACTTCTATTAAAAAATCTTAATCCTTCCAGTACTTATCAGCTACTGTTAGGATCCACAGGAAGTTCTTTTCTTTTTGAGTTTCCTTTCTGCCTGACCACAGTGCTCTCTGCTGACACCTCTGTCCATTTTAGGAACTGTCCAGAGCAGGATAGCTTTCTATGGGGATTTGCTTCCACTCTGGACAGTTCCTGACATGGACAGAGGTGTCAGCAGAGAGCACTGTGGTCAGGCAGAAAGAAAATTCAAAAAGAAAAGAACTTCCTGTAGATCATTCAGCAGCTGATAAGTACTGGAAGGATTAAGATTTTTTAATAGAAGTCATTTACAAATCTGTTAAAATTTTTGGTACCAGTTGATTTAAAAAAAAAAAAAAAATGTTTTCCAGTGGAGTACCCCTTTAACATGTTACTTTGTTGAATACTTCAAAGGAAATGAATGCCTTGAAGGGAGAAAAAGCCGACATTAATGTGGAGTTGAATGCTGCACCCGGAGTGGACCTAAGCAAGCTTCTGAATGACATGAGGGTTCAGTATGAAGAAATTGCTGAGCAGAACAGGCAGAAGGCTGCAGAGTGGTTTAATGAAAAGGTGAGTACTCATGGTTACATAATACAGGAAAACTGTAGAACTGTAATGATAATTCAACCATTTAGACAGTGGTCTTATCCAATCAATATGTCTGACATAATGATCCAACTGTTGGCTTCTTGATGTTTTCAATGCCAATACTTTAATCGTAGGCCGTGAACACAACGGGGTTTATTTACGAACGTGATCCCGACTCTTTTTTGTCAGGTTTTGTGCCCAAATTGTGTCGCACATCCCTTGCGACACAATTTACGACCCAAAAAACCCAAGACCCTTCCATTTTACAAGAGAAACCCGAAAAGGGGCGAGACCACTGGATAACGTGGTCATGGTCCCGACAAAAGGGGCATGACCCCTGGAGTTTTGAAAAATCCCAACATATTTACTATGGTTTCCACAGAAAATGTGCTGGATTTGAGCTGAGGAAAACCCGACAGATCAGAACAGTTGTAAAAAAAAGCAAAACGTAGGGAAAAGTGCAAAATGTAGGGGAACCTCACAATTTCTCCATGTAAGATGTTGAGCCCTTCCATCAACTAGTGGTGGTGAGAAGGGTTGTCCAGCCAGAAAAAAAAAAATAATAATAATAATAAAAAAAAATATATATATAAATAAAGAAAAAAAAAAAAAAAAAAAAAAAAAAAAAATTATATATATATATATATATATATATATATATATATATATATATATATATATATATATATATATATATGTATATAATTATTTTAAAAAAAGTAGCAAACTGGCTTAAAAAATGTCATACTTACCTTAGCAATCCCACCTTTACGGCTCTAACACTCAAGGGTTCCTGGTGATTTCCCCTTCTTGATCACCTCTAGAGATACCAGAAATTCTCACACTTCCCATATTGGCTAAAAGTTAGACAATAAGACAGAAGTTGGCCAAATCCTTTAAATGGCCGAAAATCACATTTTTATGGGGCCTATCTATCTATCCTCCCGCAATGGCCGACGTTGGACAAAAGAAAGATCAGAATAATAATTTTCAAGAAAAAGATAAAGCATTGGCCAATAGGTCTGGTAGCAGCTTATTCCTCTCTTCCCTAAAACAAACAATGTTAATGGTGGAGTTGGAAGAAATGGTCTTTGATGTTCTTCTGGTCAAACTTTAGATGGAAAAGACTGGGAAAAGGTTTCTCTAACCATGGGATAGTTGTTACCATCCAAGGTGGTATGATCGAAAACAAGGACCATGAAAAGAAAACTCTACAAATTACATTGAAACTGCTAAAGCTATCAAAACGATGACATATCAATATTGATTTAGCTTTATTTATTTTATTTTTTATTTAGAGTGCTGAACTCAACAAGGAGATCTCACACAGCAGCGAGATGGTCAAGAGCCACCAGACCCAACTGAATGAGCTAAGACGTACTCTCCAAGAACTGGAAATTGAGCTTCAGGCCCAACTGGCCATGGTAATACAAGTTGCTTTGGAATTAGTCTTGAATATTATTTAATATACTGGTTATAGAATGTATTCCATGTTGGGCTATGAATTTACAAATGGAATATTTTTCGATTTACGACAGAAAAAATCCCTGGAGTGCTCACTGGCAGAGACGGAGCGCTGCTACAACACTCAGCTCACGCAAGTGCAAGAATATGTAGTAAATATTGAAGAACAGTTGGGTCAGGTCCGTAGTGATTTGGAAAGACAGAATGCCGAATATAAACTTCTTCTAGACATCAAGACCCGACTGGAAAAGGAGATTGAGACTTATCGCCGACTACTTGAGGGAGAATCGTAAGTATGATAACGGGTTGTATTTACCACTAGGCATATGAGGGCAACACGATCTGTAAATACAGCCCTATCTATATAGGGTAAAGCAGTGACACAACTAGACATTTACTTTATTAAAGGGGTATTCCAGGCAAAAACATTTTATCCCCTATCCAAAGGCCACCACGCCCCCTCCCATAGACATGAATGGAGGGGGCGTGGCGTGACCTCACATCACGCCCCCTCCCATAGATTTGCTTTGAGGGGGCGGGGCGTGATGGCATGAGGGGGCGGGGCTATGACATTACGAGCTCCCGGCTCCAGCATTCGGAACTATTTGTTCCAAACACTGAGTACCCCTTTAAGTGCACGTGTTCTGAATGGGTATAGTTGTTTTAGCGACTGTAAGACAGCTCTAGCGGTGCCATATCTTCTATAAAGTGGTACTTGGGTGGAAAACTTTTTTTCCGCCACGCCCCCTCCATTCATGTCTATGGGAGGGGGCATGACGGTGTCACGCCCCCTCCCATAGACATGAATGGAGGGGGCGTGGCGTGACATCACGTCCCCAGTCCCGGAAACCAGGAGGTTTCCGAAACTGGAGATTCAGAACCCGCATAGAAAGTGGGTGCTACAGGGAGATCGCGGGGGTCTCAGCAGCAGGGCCCCCACGATCATGTTTTTTGCCTGGAATACCCCTTTAAAACAACTACAATATAAAATACATAAAACACCGGTATATTAAATCATAATCCATTCTCTATTACAGATTGCACTACAAAGAAGTGATAATCCCTTGTAAAGGTATGCCAGGATTTTAATTTATTCCAAATAGAGAAATGTAAGAATACAATGTTTAAGAATTACTAGAATTATTTAGGATCATAGACAGACATTTATAAAGCCATTTAGTTACATTTTTTTTTATTAAAAATGTTGCACAAATGTCGCACCTGCGACTACGCGATTTTTCGTGCGACATTTTGACTGGAAAGCGAGAAAAGCAAGTTTTCCAAAACTTAACTACGTAGTAATAATTTTAAAATGGACTACGGGTAGTCTGGTATTCGCAACAAGGTTAAAAATTGACAAAATTTATTCCAGCCCAAACATGGAGCAGAAAAAGCTACTACCAAAGTAAAAAAGGAAAAATTGCTTACGTGAAAGAAAATTATCAACGGGCTGAAACCAGTTGAGAAATAAGTCACACGTAAGCAAAAAAAAAAAGTTAAGAAAAAATTACAAAAAAAAAAGGAATACATAAGCAAAGATTGATAAATGTCCCTCATAGTTGTTATATTCTTCCTAGTACCCACAGTATAAAACTACCCACATAATACCACCTGTAGTCTATGATATCATGGCACTACATACCGTATTTTTCGCCGTATAAGACGCACTTTTTCTTCCCCAAAACTGGGGGGAAAAAGTCGGTGCGTCTTATACGGCGAATACACCCCTATCGCGGCGGTCCCTGCGGCCATCGACGGCCGGGACCCGCGGCTAATACAGGACATCACCGATCGCGGTGATGCCCTGTATTAACCCTTCAGACGCGGCGATCAAAGCTGACCGCCGCGTCTGAAGGGAAAGTGACACTAACCCGGCTGTTCAGTCGGGCTGTTCGGGAGCGCCATGATTTCACCGCGGCGGTCCCGAACAGCCCGACTGAATAGCCGGGTTAGTGCTTACAGGACACCGGGGGGGACCTTACCTGCCTCCTCGGTGTCTTCTCCGTTCAGGGATCCCCTGTATGGCCGGCGCTCTCCTTCCTCGTCATCACGTCGTCGCATACGTGCGTCGGCGTGCGTAACGACGTGATGGCGGCGACGGAGAGCGAGGATACCCGGCCGGCAGCAGAGACGTTCCCGGAGGGACGGGGAAACGGCGACAGCGATGGAGGACGACATCCAGGGCAGCGGTGACGTGTCCGGTGCGGCGGGGACACGTGAGTATTACCTCCTATGCAGTGGTCTTCAATCTGCGGACCTCCAGATGTTGCTAAACTACAACTCCCAGCATGCCCGGACAGCCAACGGCTGTCCGGGCATGCTGGGAGTTGTAGTTTTGCAACATCTGGAGGTCCGCAGGTTGAAGACCACTATTGGGTTCAAAATCTTTATTTTTTAGATTTTGCACCTATAAATTGGGTGCGTCTTATACGCCGGTGCGTCCTATAGGGCGAAAAATACGGTACTACCTAGTACCTACAGCGTCATTGCATCCATGCAGTCTTAGTAACAATAAGGAAGAACACAATGTATAGTATCTTCAGATCAGCAGTGTCTAAGGTATTGTATGTTAAAGGGGTACTCCGCTGGGGAAAAAAAATTTTAAATCAACTGGTGGCAGAAAGTTAAACAGATTTGTAAATGACTTCTATTAAAAAATCTTTACCCTTCCAGTACTTTTTAGCAGCTGTATACTACAGAGGAAATTCTTCTCTTTATGAATTTCTTTTTTTTTTTTGTCTTGTCCACAGTGCTCTCTGCTGACACCTCTGTCCGTGTCAGGAACTGTCCAGAGCAGCATAGGTTTGCTATGGGGATTTTCTCCTGCTCTGGACAGTTCCTGATACGGACAGAGGTGTCACTAGAGAGCACTGTGGACAAGACAAAAAAAAAAATTCAAAAAGAAAAGAATTTCCTCTGTAGCATACCATACAGCTGCTAAAAAGTACTGGAAGGGTAAAGATTTTTTAATAGAAGTAATTTACAAATCTGTTTAACTTTCTGGCACCAGTTGATTTAAAAAAATATATATTTTCCACCGGAGTACCCCTTTAAGTGTTGTCAAGGAAAGACCATTGTTGGTTGAAAAACTTTGGCCATTTCGGCCATTGGAACTTGATGGACTATTGCAATATTATACTTCTTCGTCTACAGGTCCATAGTGTGTGTGTGTGTGTGTGTGTGTGTGTGTGTGTGTGTGTGTGTGTGTGTGTATATATATATATATATATATATATATATATATATATATATATATATATATATATATATATATATATATATATATATATATATATATATATATATGTATATATGTATATATATCTCAAAAAGTACAAGCCCACTCACCACGTCAAGGCCACCTAGTCAAAGTGGGTCCCTAACCTAACACTGGCATAGCGTCAATGGGTTGTTCCCCTGTGGGCGTGGTGTATCGGGGTCAATGGTCGCCACCCGGCGCTACGCCAATGTCAGGTTAGGGACCCACTCTGACGAGGTGGCCTTGACGTGGCGAGTGGACTTGTACTTTTTGATCAAAATGTATAATAACAACCTGTTAGTTTTTAAAATTATGCTGAGAAGCAAATAGATCAAAATACAAATGGTGGATTGTGCACAATATTTTACAGTGCCATAGTACTATCTTGTACCTCCATACGACCTCCAGTGCCATAATACTAAACACAAGACCCCCATGAACTATATGCTATTTATAATGCCCTGATATCCCCTCAGACACCGGGATATCACCATTAGCGTTGAGCGCGAATATTCAAAATGCTAATTTTTACCGCAAATATCGTCACTTCGCAATTTCCCGAATATTTAGAATATAGTGATATATATATTCGTCATTATGAATATACATTTTTTCATGCGAATATTTATGCAAATATTTATGCGAATATTTCTGCGAATATCAGCACTTCGCGATTTCACGAATATTTAAAGTATAGTTATATATATTCGTAATGACGAATATTCATTTCTTATGCAAATTTATGTGAATATTTATGCAAATATTTATGCTAATATTTATGTGAATATTTATGCAAATATCAGCACTTTGCGATTTCACGAATATTTAAAGGGTAGCTCCCACCATCCTATTTATTTTTTTTTGCTAGCCCGTTCCCCCCGTTTTTTTAAACCAACTGATGCCAGAACATTAAACAGATTTGTAAATTACTTCTATTAAAAAATCTTAATCCTTCCAGTACTTATCAGCTGCTGTATGCTGCAAAGGAAGTTCTTTTCTTTTTCAATTTCTTTTCTGTCTGACCACAGTGCTCTCTGCTGACACCTCTGTCTGTCTCAGGAACTGTCCAGAGCAGGAGAAAATCCCCATAGCAAACCTCTCCTGCTCTTGACAGCTCTTGAGACAGACAGAGGTGTCAGCAGAGAGCACTGTGGTCAGATAGAAAATAAATTGAAAAAGGAAATAACTTTCTCTGTAGCATACAGCAGCTGATAAGTACTGGAAGGATTAAGATTAAATAGAAGTTATTTACAAATCTGTTCAATGTTCTGGCACCAGTTGATTTTAAAAAAAAATGTTTTTCACCGGAGTACCCCTTTAACAGTACCATTTTAGTTTTGATGGGACTTTTTAAAGGGGTACTCCAGTGGAAAGCTTTTTTTTTTTTTTAAATCAACTGGTGCCAGAAAGTTAAACAGATTTGTAAATTGCTTCTATTAAAAAATCTTAATCCTTCCAGTACATATTAGCTGCTGAATACTACAGAGGAAATTCTTTTCTTTTTGGAACACAGAGCTCTCTGCTGACATCACGAGCACAGTGCTCTCTGCTGACATCTCTGTCCATTTTAGGAACTGTCCAGAGTAGGAGAAAATCCCCATAGCAAACATATGATACTCTGGACAGTTCCTAAAATGGACAGAGAGGTCAGCAGAGAGCACTGTGCTCGTGATGTCAGCAGACAGCTCTGTGTTCCAAAAAGAAAAGAATTTCCTCTATAGTATTCAGCAGCTAATAAGTACTGGAAGGATTAAGATTTTTTAATAGAGGTAATTTATAAATCTGTTTAACTTTCTGGAACCAGTTCATTTAAAAAAAAAAAAAAAGTTTTCCACCGGAGTACCCCTTTAATCACTTTTTTTTAAATTTTTTTTATTCGGGAGTTGCAGTTAGTTACTAACTACAACTCCCAGCATGCCCTGATACAGCCTTTTGCTCAGCTGCTGCCCCAAACGAAGACTACAACTCCCAGCATGTTGGACTATATAGTAGTATATAGTATAGGTCAGTGTTTCCCAACCAGGGGTGCCTCCAGCTGTTGCAAAACTACAACTCCCAGCATTCCCGGACAGCCAACGGCTGTCCGGGCATGCTGGGAGTTGTAGTTTTGCAATAGCTGGAGACGCTCTGGTTGGAAAAACACTGGTATAGGTTATGGTGCAACATTCCAGGAGTTGGAGGATTGGTTGGATAAATACCCGCCATTACATTGCCGGTATTTTTAATATAAAAATACCGGCAAGGTGGCCAAAATACCGTCCAGGGGGCAACCTTAACCATAACCCATATTTTTCTTTCTCTCAAGAGCCAAATAAAACCAGGAAAGTGACAACCATCGTGGAGGAAGTGGTCAATGGCAAAATTGTGTCTCACAAAGTGAAAGCAACTGAAGAGAAGCTGTAGTACTAACCTTTTCTTCATCTCCATTGTCATGGCCTGTGCTGAATAATACACGGCCCGCTTGGTAACTGGGCATAAAGTATCTCTTTGCTTTTACTAGTTAATAAACATTATTGAGCATTTCATTTTGGCTATTTTGTTTTGTTTATATTTATCGGGGAACAACAAACTGAGAGACCAGCTAAATTTAGGCAGGTAAAGGGGTATTCCAAGAATTTGTTTTATTTGACTATGCTACAGCGGCTGTAAAGATAGTGTAGTTCATAATACAGTGTCTGTACCTGTGTTTGATGGTTTTCTCACAATTCTTATGGGATTTTCACCCAAATATTTATTTTTAAAAGGATACAAAATGACTCAGGTCTCAGGATTTCCCAGGTTGCAGTGCGTCAAGACATGACATCACTAGTCAATTGTGCAAAAGAGTCCAGTCCTGGTTCAATGGGTGGAGCGACCGCTGGGTGGGAGAGAGATTATTTAGCAACAGCTGTAGGCCACCCTGGTTAGAAAACACTGGTCTTTTGAATGGCTGCAGCTCATTTGTGCTGCAATGTGTAGGAGGGAGGAATGTAACTTCACACTTACAAACATAGAGCTATGGGATGTGTGGTTTAGGAGAACAAGCTCTAACAGGAAATACCCGGTTCACAAAAAGATAGCGTGGCAGGCATGTACTAAAATCACCTTATGGTGGATAACTCCATTAAAAGGAACCTGTCATCCCTTTAATGCTGCCTGAACCATAATTCAGTGAGACGGTTTTGAGCTTCTGCCTGCCCTAACAGTTTGGTTGATTTTTCCCTATATCCTATTATCAATTAAGGCCAGTGTGGCGGGGAGAAGCCACAGGGGAACACCCAACAACTTGTGGTTCAGGTTGTATGAAAGTAATGACAAGTCCCTGTTAAGAGAAGGCCTGTGCCTCCAGAATGATTCAGCACTTAAAGGGGTGATCCGGTGGAAATCAATTGGTGCCAGAAAGTTAAACAAATTTGTAAGTTACTTCTATTTAAAAATATTATTCCTTCCAGAACTTATCAGTTGCTGTATGTTCCAGAGGAAGTGCTTTTCTTTTTGAATTTCTTTTCTGTCTGCTCTCTGCTGAAACCTCTGTCCATTTTAGGAACTGTCCAGAGTAGGAGCAAATCCCCATAGAAAACTGCTTCAGACTATTCCTAAAATGAATAGAGGTGTCAGCAGAGAGCACTGTGGTCAGACAGAAAGGAAATTCAAAAAGAAAAGAACTTCATGTAGAGCATATAGCAGCATCCTACAAGGAACGCCAACATCTAACCGGATGGTGGAAGCCATTTCGCTCAGATTTATTGAAAAATGTGTTTGCCCAAAATAACCAATCACAGCTCAGCTTTTATATATTAACAAGCTCTGGTAAAATGAAAGCTGAGCTGTGATTGGTTGCTATAAATAGACAGCTTTTGTTTTAGGCAGACTGATGAATCTGGGGGTATAGTGTTTGTGGGGGGTGTATCCACTGGGCCTCTTTTTACTCATTTTATTAACAACTCCTAAGACCCCACCACAAACTGCAGTAATAAAAATGAGGAAAAACAAAACAGTGCCAACAAATCCACAGCAAGTTACAGCAAATCCACAGCAAGTTACAGCAAATCCAAACAAATCCACAGCAAGTTACAGCAAATCCAAACAAATCCACAGAAAGTTACAGCAAATCCAAACAAATCCACAAGTTACATCAAATCCACAGCAAGTTACAGAAGATCCAAACAAATCCACAGCAAGTTACAGCAAATCCAAACAAATCCACAGCAAGTTACAGCAAATCCAAACAAATCCACAGTAAATTACAGCAGATCCAAACAAATCCACAGCAAGTTACAGCAGATCCAAACAAATCCACAGCAACTTACAGCAGATCCAAACAAATCCACAGCAAGTTACAGCAAATCCAAACAAATCCACAGCAAGTTACAGAAGATCCAAACAAATCCAAAGCAAGTTACAGCAGATCCAAACAAATTCACAGCAACTTACAGCAGATCCAAACAAATCCACAGCAAGTTACAGCAAATCCAAACAAATCCACAGCAAGTTACAGCAAATTCAAACAAATCCACAGCAAGTTACAGTAGATCCAAACAAATCCACAGCAAGTTACAGCAAATCCAAACAAATCCCCAGCAAGTTACAGAAGATCCAAACAAATCCACAGCAAGTTACAGCAAATCCAAACAAATCCACAGAAAGTTACAGCAAATTCATACAAATCCACAGCAAGTTACAGGAAATCCAAACAAATCCACAAGTTACATCAAATCCACAGCAAGTTACAGAAGATCCAAACAAATTCACAGCAAGTTACAGCAAATCCAAACAAATCCCCAGCAAGTTACAGCAGATCCAAACAAATCCACAGCAACTTACAGCAGATCCAAACAAATCCACAGCAAGTTACAGCAGATCCAAACAAATCCACAGCAACTTACAGCAGATCCAAACAAATCCACAGCAAGTTACAGCAAATCCAAACAAATCCACAGCAACTTACAGAAGATCCAAACAAATCCACAGCAAGTTACAGCAAATCCAAACAAATCCACAGCAACTTACAGCAAATCCAAACAAATCCACAGCAAGTTACAGCAAATCCAAACAAATCCACAGCAAGTTACAGCAAATCCAAACAAATCCACAGCAAATTACAGCATACTGCATCCTGAAATATAGTAACACATAGGACTTGGAGATCATAGTAGGTTGTATAGAGGAATGATGGGGAACCAGGGAAGTGTCTCAAGACTGGGGAGAAAACTAATGTGGTTTTTTAATTCATATTTACTTTACCTGCTAGGAGGACGTGTCTGCTTATTGTGGGCACCTACCTAAGGGGAAACCTACTGTACCTACCTACTGGGCAACATACCTACCTAATGGAAGAAACTACCTACTTAATGGGGGCATCAACCTACTTACTGGAGGGACCTACCTAATGAGGGACACAACATACCTACTTTAGGCACCTATCTATAGGGGACACCTATCTGATTACTGGGGGGTCATCCCTAATGGGGAAAACATTCCTATCTACTACGGGAACCTACTTAATGGGGAAAAATACCTACATAATAAAGGAACCTGTCTACCTACTAGGGGAACCTAATTATCAGTTGGGGGGGCTTACATACTTACTGGGTGGACCGTCTTACCTATTGGGGAACCTACCTACCTAACGGGGGGAAGCTACCTAGTGCGATAATTACCTATCTAATAGAGGAACCTGTCTATCTATTGAAATAACCTACCCATCAGGACCTGCCTACTTAATTTCCACACATTTGAATATTCCGGCGGGTGCTAGGACCACTTGGAAATGTGCCGTCTCATAGGCAGAAATGCATTTTTGAGCAGAAAAGAATAAACATGAACGTGAACTTCCGCCATGTGCACAGTGCTGCGGAATCCCATAGAAATCAGTGGGACAGTGCTGCAGCAGAATGTGCATGCTGAATATTCCTGTGGAATTCTGCACAGACATTCTGCCGTGTGAACATACCCTTACTGTGTGGACCTACTTACTCCGTGACCTACACTCTTACTGGGAGGCTCTCCCTTCCTACTAGGGAACCCTAACTACCGGGTGTTAGAACGTATCTAAAGGAGGGACATACCAACACACTCCCAATCCACTAACCCTCCCTACTATATATTACTATTTGGGGCACCAAGAAGGGCATTTTTTACCAATCGGGACACTATAGATTGGGCAAAAGCAGATTCTGCAGAAATTAGTTGTGGATGGGAGAAATCTCTATGATATGTCTGGGCTGCATGGAAAGAAATGGAGAGAGAACGACTCCAAGAAGAAGCCACTTGTGAGTCACCGGATGTAATGTATTAAAATTACTTATATGGACTACAGAGCATGTGCAGATCTGCTATGGATCAATTTATGGGCACTGCATTGAGAGAATATTGACCTGTATATAGTGTGTTTTATTTAGTAACAATATGGTGGTACTGAATTATCTAGTCACTGTAGTGGTAAAATGTGGTCCTGGTGTAATCCAATGGCTTTCCAGTCATGCTGGGAGTTGTAATGGTATAGATGAAACAAAGATACAATGCAGCACTCACCGGTCCAATTAAGACTTCTTTTAAGGGTGCGTTCCCACCTGGCGTATACGCAGCATATTTCATGCTGCGCAAAATTTACGGCAGCAGTGGGAAATATGCTGCGTATTCCTCACTCACTATACACACAGGGCTTTCCGACGGCAGCCCTATGTGTGTAGTGAGTTTTGGAGGCGGAGCCGCGCATCAGTAACACCGACACACGGCCCCGCCTCCTAAACTCACTGGAAATCGGAGTCAGAGCGGCAAGTACCGCAATGTATCTTTGTTTCACCACAGATGGTCAGTTACAGGATCCTTGTGCACACCCGTGCATGGTCTAAGTTGTAAGTTGAAAACATTTGCCTTTGAAGTGCCGGACACTTATCTCCTATTGTGCTGTCACGCTAGGAGTTGTAGTTTGGCAACATCTGGAGGTCCACTATTTGTAGACCACTGATCTAAAAGCTACAACAGGCCTGCAACAGGCTGCAAGGAGAAGGTTGCCCTCTTCACCTCCAGCTCAATGTTTAAACTTGGGAGCTCCTGTAGCCGCACCTGTCTTCTTGGGGAATCCAGTGCTCCCTACCTATAATGGGGATCCTTTCACCCTGCGAGACTTCAAGGAGAAGATACAGAGTCTCTTTGTTTTCTATTCTTTTACCCCTAACCAGCAGGTGCAGTTACTCATGGGACAGCTACAGGGATCTGCATTGGAAGAGGTCCTCACCTGGCCAGCTGCCGACAAGGCCACAGTGAAGCAGATTTTTGAGGGACTCTACCAAGTGTTCGAGTCTCACTCCCCATCTGAGGTACGTCTACGCTTGTACGAGAGACGTCAGAAACCAGGTGAGACCCTTCGGGCCTATGCTGTAGCATTGCAAAACACATTAGAAACTGTGCAGAAGTTAGACGTCATCACACCCGAGCAGGGTAACAAGGTGCTTATGGACAGATTTATAGACAGGGCACAAAATAAATGGGACAAGGCCCAAGGGTCAAGAGACACTTCCACCCAGAAAACCTGCTCCCCATCCTGCCAATCCACCTCATTACCCCCCTGTTTGGCCACCAGGGACTCAGAGACCTTTCTGCAATCATTGCAATACAGCCGGACATTGGAAAAGTCAGTGTTGGGCTTTTAACAGGAATCCCCTGAGGTCAAGGACCGCCCCTTAGGAGCATCATCACTAGGTCCAGAGGTACCCTGCACCAGATCAGGACTTTCCATGTACATTGCCCCATGCCCTTATGTGAAGGTTATTGTGGAAGGGGTACAGTTAGAAGCCCTCAATGACACTGGGTCCCAGGTATCCACTATTTCTAAAGATGTATTTTATAGATATTGGGGACCTGAGTATTCGTGTGAACCAGATTATGTGGATTTTCCAGTGATGGCAGGGAACGGGAAACCAGTGCCCAGGCATGGGTACTGGGAGTCTACCATACAAGTGGGAGAGTATGTCCTCCGAGGACAAGGTGTCATTATCACAAATGTTGTTGATAAAGGGGCAGCAAAGTTCATCCTAGGAATTAACATTATGAGGCACTGTTTTGAGGAGATTGTAGGGTCCCTCACATGTCACACTTAGGCCGGCGAGCTGTGCAACACCATCTGAAGACTCTGCAGGCTGAACAGAAGTTCGTCAACCGCCAAGGGGAGATCTGCCGAGTGAGGATTCAGGACATACGGTCTGTGACCCTCCAGCCACAGACGGAGACAATCATCTGGTGCCGTGCCTGACCAAGGGTGAAGAACCAAGATTAGCAGGCCTTGCTGGAGCCAATTCAACTGGAAGACTATCCTTTGGTCCGTGCAGCGAGGAGCCTAGTTACAGTATCTAATGGAAGGGTCCCGGTACGAGTAGTCAACTTGTCGGATGTCACCACCAAGCTACCGAAGTATACCCCTGTCGCTCAGCTATATCATCTTGGGCCTAAGGATGTACTGACTAAGCCACAAGTAGCTCGACAGCGGACCGCTCAGACTACCCACGGAGCTGGTAACTCCCCACTCATGTTGGACTCAGTTGCAGATAGGGGATGAGAACACCCCAAGTAATCAAGTTGGCGGAGTCATTCAAGTGGCCAAACAAGGCCTTAAGGAGGCCTTAAGCAAGCACCCCACCAATTTTGGCCGGACCACGATGATCCAACATCGGATCCTAACAGGTGATAGTCCTCCAATCAAGGAAAGACATCACCCAGTGGCCCCTGGTATGTACCAGACGGGTGAAAAAAATGTTGACCGAGATGAAGGAGGCTGACGTCATCCGGGAGAGCCAAAGTCCTTGGGCCTCTCCCTTGGTCCTAGTCAAGAAGAAAGATGGGACCATTCGCTTCCTTGTGGATTACCGGAAGCTGAATAACGTCACCCACAAAGATGCCTACCCTCTGCCTCGGATTGAAGAATCCCTGACTGCCCTAGGATCCGCTGCCTACTTCTCTACTCTAGACTTGACCAGTGGATACTGGCAAGTGCCGATGGCAGGATCATGAGAAAACAGCGTTTGTGACACCGATGGGGCTCTTCAAATTCAAAAGTATGCCCTTTGGGCTATGCAACGCCCAGGCCACCTTTCAACGCCTAATGGAACGATGCCTAGGACACCTTAATTTCCAGATTGTGTTACTATATCTGGACGATGTCATCGTCTACTCCAGGACTTACCAGGAACATCTGGACCACTTGAAGGAGGTGTTTCAAATCCTAATCCAACATGGACTGAAGATCAAGCCCTCTAAGTGCCATCAACTGAAGCCACGAGTTCATTATCTTGGTCCTGTGGTCAGCGTAGAAGGTGTCCAGCCTCTCCCAGAAAAAGTGAGTGTTGTCAAGGATTGGCCTACCCCACGCATAGTGCGGGACATCAGAAGCTTCCTGTGATTCGCTGGCTACTACCGGCACTTCATCCCTCACTTTGCCCAAATTGCTGGACCCCTTACATCCCTTCTCCGGGGTACTGGGAAGGAGAATTATAACGGAAGACTCCCGATCCAGTGGGGTGAAGAACAGGAAACGGTGTTCTGGGCTTTGAAGTACCTACTCACCGAGCCGCCTACCCTGACGTATCCTGACTATGGCCAGCCCTTCAGGTTGTACACCGATGCCAGCTTCGAAGGCCGAGGCACTGTTCTGTCCCAGGTGCAAGACGGTAAAGAAAGGGTGATAGCCTATGCCAGCAGACACCTGCGAGGGGCAGAGAAGAACGACTCCAATTACAGTTCCTTCAAGCTGTAGCTCCTAGCTTTGGTCTGGGCCGTGACTGAAAAGTTTAAGGACTGTGTACACCAACAATAACCCGTTGGCTCATTTGAACACTGCAAAATTGGGAGCCATTGAGCAGCGTTGGGCCTCCAGACTTGCCAACTACAACTTCAACAGTAAATACCGCAGTGGCAAATCTAACGTGAACGCTGATGTGCTATCCCATATGGCCCCTGGCGAAGAGCCACCTCTTGAGGACTAGTGGGAAGACGTGGAGATGCCCCCATTCTATCAGAGGTTCGTAAGTCAGAATGTCTTGACTACACAGGAAGACGTGAACCTGGATCTACAAAGATTCCTGAGGACCTCAATACATGGAAGACTCTACAGGACGAAAGTCGAGTCATGGGGGATCTGTTGGACTACCTACTCCTGAAAAAGGTACCAACCCGTCTATGCCGGTCAAAATGGGACTATGAATTGAAGAGGTTGTGGCGCCAAAGAAACCGACTGTTTATCCACAAAGGACTGCTGTACAGGAACTCGTTGGATCCAGTCTCTGGTGAACGACTCCATCAGATCCTGATCCCTAGAAGAGATGCTGCCATGGTCCTAAATGCCTATCATGATCAGTCAGGACACTTTGGGATTCACAAAACCGAAGCCACTATCCGACAGAGGTTCTATTGGGTAGGGATGCGAGGAGACATTGAAAAGTGGTGCAGTGAATGTACAGTCTGCAACGTCACCAAGAATCTCCGCAAGAATGCGAGAGCACCCCTTCATCCCATCCAAACTGAAATCAGCTGTCTGGGTACACCTACGCCCTTACCATGGCAGACCACTATTCCAAGTGGGTAGTGATAGTGCCTGTCAAGACCTCACGGCAAAGACGGCTGCGCAGATGTTCTATTCCAACTGGGTCCAGCCCCTGGGATGTCCGGAGTCGGTCCTCACGGACCGGGGAACAGCTTTCGAAGCTCAACTGTTTCAGGAGTTGTGCCAGTTCCATGACAGCAAGAAGCTCCAGACTACAGCCTACCATCCCAAGGGGAATGGCTTGTGTGAATGTATCAACCAGGTCTTCATACACATGCTGCGAGCAGCATCTGTATCCAAAGTATGAAGAGTGGAACCGGCTCTTGCCTGAACTGTTGGAGATATACAACAACACCATCCACTGCTCCACAGGGTACACTCCCTTCTTTCTAATGATGGGAAGGCATGGGCAACTTCCCAAGGACCGAGCCTTTGGGTTACAAGTACCCTTCAACAACTCTAAACAAGCCTCGCAAGACTGGGTCTCTGAACATCAAAGGAGAATTCAGGAAACTAAGGAGATTGTTGGGAAGAAAATGGGCGGGGCCCAAGAATGTCAGCAAAGAGACTACAACCGCCACGTCTACTAAGTTGTTACAACCGCCACATCTACTAAGCTGTTACAACTGGGAGACAGGGTTTGGCTAAGGAAGTTCCCCAGAACACACAAGTTGGATTCCATCTGGGAGACGGAACCTTATACCATAACTGCCGTGCCATACCTGGACTCAGATGTTTACGAGTTCGAGAGGACTGAATTTGAGCCGCAGGTGGTTCATCGGAACAGAATCAAATTGTGCATCAGAGAGGGCCTGCCAGAATCTCTTCCTCCTGCTCCCACAGCTGCTAGACCTGTGAGGGAATATGTCCCAGGAGAAGGGATCCATCCATGGATGGACATTCCGATGTTCTCATCTGACCAGCCTGCGGTGTTCTGTGCAATGCCCTATCCAGTTCCAGCACAGCCGTCCCTGGTTTCCTCACCTGCTGTGAGCCTGTCTCCCTTGGCAACTCCAGTAAGGCCAGAACCAATCTTACCAATCCCTATGGGTTCCCTCAGTCCAGAGTTGAGTACAACTCCTGCCTCCAGCCCTCAAGCTGGTCCCTCTGGGACTTAAGTCTGACAGAAGAGAATACTCCTGAAACCCAAGAGGTGGTGTTGCATTGGTCTCAAAGGTCGACCCAAGGAAATATTCCCATCAGATATCAAGACTGACTTTATTCATTCATTACAGTGTACACATAGTACATAAACTTCACTAGTATACTTTCATAGAATCCAGTACACATAACTTAAAAAAAAAAAAATATATATATGTATATATATATTTATCTCACAAAAACAAAAAACTTAAGCCTTAGGGACTGTAACATGCTCTACCTCAGTCCGTACCACTGTTATGCATTAATGTCATGCACTAACATGTTCTTTTGTCTTTTACGTGTTCAGGATGCTCTTCCTGGCCAGAAGGTATTCCAAATCCATAGTTCTAGGGGTAAGTGTGTAGCACCGATAGACCCTAGCAGCTAAGGCATTGGGCAGAAAGCCTCAGGCAACCCAATCCACAACCAGTGTATAACTCTAGAAAATAATAGGTGGTATAATAATGTGTGGTATAATATCTAAGGTATGTCAAAATGAAAAAAAAAATGAAAGGGAAATTTATTACGGTATGTAGAAACATCAAAGTCATTATACATACTTCTAGTCATGTATTAGTCTATTTGTCAGTCAAGAAAAAAAAATCAAATGTCAGTCAAATGTTACTTGTTATTAAATTTCATGCATAGTCAATAGGTGCATAATAAAGTAAAGTAAAATGGAAATACCAAAAGGGATGTATAGATAAATTCATACCATCCTGGTTGTGATCCAATCCCCAACAATCCTGTTTGTATGTTAATTTTAGAGCCTGTATGGACGTTTCTTACATGCACAGAGACGCTATATACAGTATTTTTCTGCACTTATTCATCAACAGCCTGAATATGGACATTTGTATTAATGCTCAGGACTGCATCCAGCCCTATGACCATTCCGTCCCTCTACCTTAGGGGACATACGTCGAGGACGACTTATATCAAGTAAGGGGGTTTGTGGTGTCCTGGTACAGGACTTTGTCCTGTCCCTTGTCTAAAGTCCCCTCAGCTAGAGTCCCTCCATTCATATAGGGCACTCCTGCAGGGCTTGCCATTGGTAGCCTCATGTAAAGTGTGTTTATATTTATTTAATGTATAGAGAATATATGTACAGGACCTTTGTGGTCACATGATATACAGTTGTGGTGTACTGTTGTGCACGGACCTTGGAGGTCATGTGATGTCCCAGAATTCACTGGGTTCATAACTTACAGGTTTGATGACCAATGAGCTTTGTCCAGCCCCTTTTTATATAAAGGGCTGTAGCCACTAAATTCTCTCTCTTAGTTCCGGATTATCAAGAAAGCACAAAGCAGAAATCTCAATTCATCTAGGCCCAAAGCCTAAGAACCTGCAGCCACTAAATCGTGAATTACAAAGCTCAATCTATCAAATCCTGTGTGACTACTACCAGCTAAAATATTATAATGAGTAGCACAGTAGCCTGCATCAAAGCTCATTGCTTCAAAGTCCCAGCAAAACCTGTGAGGAACTTGTATCCCGGTTTACTCTTGAAAAGACTGTTATGTTAAAGACTGTTTCATAAATTCCGCGAGTAAAGTTTCTTCAGTTTTTTCCTCAAATCTGCTGTGGACATTCCGTTATTTTCCCTGCCGTTTGTGGGAAAGTTGGCAGTAGGAACATTACTATTGAGGAAACCGTACCCTGGTGTCACGACATTCAAGGGTTTATACCACCAGACCCTACACTACCACTTCAACACCCCAGTCACCGTTACTCTCCTGGTTCACCACATACTCTTTAAGTGCAGCACCTGAGAGAAGATCTACAATTGGTTAGAAACTTGACAAGCAGCATTCTTGGTGAAAGGAACCTTCCGAACAAGCTGCATTCTGAGGAAAGATAAACTTTCCTATTGTCCAGCGTGGCAGATGTCTGAGGAATATCCTGATCTCTATAGTGATTTGCTGGGTCTTGTGTGAAGATGTCACAATGACAGCGACAAGGTGACAATCTCCGGACTCTTATCACAAGATCAGTAAGTACCATTCTTTTTAAGGTGTTGCTCTAGAGAGTCCCTAGGAGTGCAAAATGTACAGACTGCCAGGTTATATTTAATCTAAGTACACAACAGCCGTGAACATGTCTAGCCCAGCCCTTATCATGGGGATGACAGCGTGGAAATGTTTTTACTATACAACGGGCCGTGACAGTGCTGAAGAACTGTAACATAAGTGGTTGATTTACTATTGTTATTTTAGACATACAGATTGTAACAAGGGATCTATGACGGCTTATAGAAAAATATCCCCTTAAAGGGGTTGTGCGTTGCCCTGCCTTTCGGAGCTCCGCTCGCAGCGTCCGGAAGTTCATTACTCCGAACGCTGTGTGCGGGCTTCCATGTTCGCGGCCGCCCCCTCGTGACGTCACGCCCGGCCCCTCAACCAAAGTCTATGTGACAGAGGTCGCGCCCCCTTCC
This sequence comes from Hyla sarda, assembly GCF_029499605.1. Lineage (NCBI taxonomy): Eukaryota > Metazoa > Chordata > Amphibia > Anura > Hylidae > Hyla > Hyla sarda. The sequence continues at coordinate 23,975,192 of NC_079200.1, forward strand.
CATAGACTTTGGTTGAGGGTGCGGGCGGGACGTCACGAGGGGGCGGCCACGAACACGGAAGCCCGCACACAGCGTTCGGAGTAATGACGCTGCAAGCGGAGCTCGGAAAGGCAGGGCAGCGCACAACCCCTTTAAGGACGCAGGGTTTTTCCTTTTTTCCTCATCACCTTATAAAAATCATAACGCTTTCAATTTTGCACCTAAAATTCCATATGATGGCTTATTTTTGCACCACCAATTCTACTTTGCAGTGACATTAGTCATTTTACCAAAATGTCCACGGGGAAGCGGGAAAAAAAAATCATTGTTCGACAAAATTGAAGAAAAAACGCCATTTTGTAACTTTTGGGGACTTCTGTTTCTACGCAATGCATTTTTCCGTAAGAATGACACCTTTTCTTTATTCTGTAGCTCCATACGGTTACAAGGATACCCTACTTATATAGGTTTGATTTTGTCGTACTTCTAAAAAAAATCATATAACTTTTTTATTTTTCCGCGTATGGGCCGGTGTGAGGGCTCATTTATTGCGCCATGATCTTAAGTTTTTATGTTTATCATTTTTATATTGATCAGACTTTTTATCGCTTTTTATTAATTTTTTCATGATTTAAAAACTGACCAAAAATACGCTGTTTTGGATTTGAAATTTTTCTGTGCATACGTCATTGACCGTGCGGTTTAATTAACAATATATTTTTTATAGTTCGGACATTTTTGCACGCGGCGATACCGCATATGTTTATTTTTATTTACATAGTTTTTTTTGTATGGGAAAAGGGGGGGGGGGTTCTTACTTTTATTAGGGAAGGGGTTAAATGATCTTTATTAACTTTTTTTTTCACCCTTTTCTTTATTGCAGTAATATAGCCCCACTGGTGGCTATTACGCTGCACATACCGATCTCATACACAGATCATTGCCACAGCAAAGATCAGGGTTATCGGCGGTCGATTACTCAAGCCTGGATTTCAGGCTTAGAGCAATCAATCGCGGATCGGACGTGACGGAGGCAGGTAAGGGGACCTCCGCTCGCATTCCAGCTGATCGGAACATTGCGATTTCACCACGATGGTCCCGATCAGCCAGACTGAGCTGCCGGGAAGCTTTCACTTTCCTTTTAGACGTGGCGATCAACTTTGAATGCCGCATCTAAAGGGTTAATAGTGCGCGGCACAGCGATTGGTGCCACACACTATTAGCCCAGGGTCCCGGCTGTCATAAGCTGCCGAGACCAACCCAGTATGACACGGGGGTCACAGTGTGACCCCGCGTTATATACCGGGACCGGGGCGCAGGGCGTACAGGTATGCCCTGCGTCCTTAAGAGGATATAGAAGACTTATCAATAAACTAGAATCATTGAGCTTGGACTCCCATATTGTTGAGTGGATTAGGCAGTGGCTGAGTGACAGACAACAGAGGGTTGTAGTCAATGGAGAATATTCAGAACAAGGTCTTGTCACCAGTGGGGACCTCAGGGATCTGTACTGGGACCCAATTTGTTTCTTATCTTCATCAGTAATATTACAGAAGGTCTCGATGGTGTTGGTCTTTTTCCGGATGAAACAAAGATATGTAACAGGGTTGATGTTCCTGGAGGGATCCGCCAAATTAAAAAGGATTAAGGTAAACTAAAAGATTGGTCAGAACTCTGGACACTGCAATTTAATGTGGATAAGTGCAAAATAATGCACCTGGGACGTAAAAACCCTCGGGCAGAATATAGATTATTTGACACAGCCCTGACATTAGTATCTGAGGAGAGGGATTTAGGAGTAATTATTTCAGAAGACTTAAAGGTAGGAAGACAATGTAATAGAGCAGCAGGAAACTCTAGCAGAATGCTTGGATATGTAGGGAGAGGTATAAGCAGTAGAAAGAGAGAAGTGCTCATGGGTGTATAAAGAGAGGTATAAGCAGTAGAAAGAGAGAAGTGCTCATGGGTGTATAGGGAGAGGTATAAGCAGTAGAAAGAGAGTAGTGCTCATGTGTGTATAGGGAGGAGTTCTCATGCCGCTGTACAGAACACTGGTGAGACCTCACTTGGAGTATTGTGCGCAGTACTGGAGGCTGTATCTCCAGAAGGATATAGATACTCTAGAGAGAGTTCAGAGAAGATACTAAACTAGTACATGGATTGCAGGATAAAACTTACCAGGAAAGGTGAAAGGACCTTAAAGGGGTACTCCACTAGAAAAAAAAAATCTTTTTTTTTTTTTTTTTTAATTAACTGGTGCCAGAAAGTTAAACAGATTTGTAAATTACGTCTGTTTAAAAATCGTAATCCTTCCAGTACTTATCAGCTGCTGTAGGCTACAGAGAAAGTTCTTTTCTTTTTGAATTTCCTTTCTGTCTGACCACAGTGCTCTCTGCTGACACTTCTGTCCATTTTAGGAACTGTCCAGAGTAGGAGCAAAGCCCCATAGCAAACCTCTCCTGCTCCAGAGGTGTCAGCAGAGAGCACTGTGGTCAGACAGAAAGGAAATTCAAAAAGAAATGAACTTCCTCTGTAGTATACAGCAGCTGAGAAGTACTGGAAGGATTAAGATTTTTTTAATAGAAATCATTTACAAATCTGTTTAACTTTCTGGCACCAGTTGATTTAAAAAAAAAAATGTTTTTCATCGGAGTACCCCTTTAAACTGCAGACTCAGTGCATAATATTATTACTGGTGTTTGTAAGTCTTAAAACAGTGACTGGTTCCTCCCAAGACAAACAAAACGTATGAAGAAATCGAAGTTCATGTGTTTGCTTACGTACTGACTCCCTGTTTATCTTTAAGCCTGTGCGGCCAGCTCCATAACATAAGGACGATGCAGGATCTTATTGAAGCGAAACTCCCGGCCCAGAAGACCCAACCAAGGTACTACGATAAGTCCTCTCTCTATATCTTATATCTTTACTAGGGTCGCCACCTTTCCTGCAAAAAAATACCGGCCGAGCTAATTTGCATAATTAATTATATATGCGTGACATCACAGGATACACATAAACGGGGGAAATTTTGTCCTATTCTGACCCCTTTAACTTTTTTATTTCTCCTTCTACAAACCTGTATGAGGCTCATTTTTTGCGCCCTGATCTGTAGTTTTAAAAAGGACCATTTTTGCTTTGATGTGGATTTTTTTATTGCTTTTTTTTTTTTTTTTAATTAAATTCGGGAGTTGCAGTTAGTTACTAACTACCACTCCCAGCATGCCCTGATACAGCCCGTGGCTCAGCAGCTGCCCCAAACGGAAACTACAAATCCCAGCATGTTGGACTATATATATAGTAGTATATCGTATAGGTCAGTGTTTCCCAACCAGGGGTGCCTCCAGCTCTTGCAAAACTACAACTCCCAGCATGCCCTGATACAGCCCGTGGCTCAGCAGCTGCCCCAAACGGAAACTACAAATCCCAGCATGTTGGACTATATATAGTAGTATATAGTATAGGTCAGTGTTTCCCAACCAGGGGTGCCTCCAGCTCTTGCAAAACTACAACTCCCAGCATGCCCTGATACAGCCCGTGGCTCAGCAGCTGCCCCAAACGGAAACTACAAATCCCAGCATGTTGGACTATATATAGTAGTATATAGTATAGGTCAGTGTTTCCCAACCAGGGGTGCCCACAGCTGTTGCAAAACTACAACTCCCAGGATGCCCGGACAGCCAAAGGCTGTCCGGGCATCCTGGGAGTTGTAGTTTTGCAACAGCTGGAGGCACCCCTGGTTGGAAAACACTGACCTATACTATATACTACTTTACAGTCGAACACGCTGGGAGTTGTAGTTTTGCAACAGCTGGAGGCACTCTGGTTGGGAAACACTGGTATAGTATATGGTGCAACATTCCAGGAGTTGGAGGATTGGTTGGATAAATACCGGCCATTGCATTGCCGGTATTTTTAATATAAAAATACCGACCGGGTGGCCAAAATACCGGCCAGGTGGCAACTCTAACCTTTACTCATCCAGCACCAGACGCTGAATTCCTCACTGAGCTCAGTGTGTGGCCATCAGGTTCAATGTGATGGCATAGATAAGACATGAAGGAGACTTGGGGGTAGGGACTTTGCTTAAAGGGGGTACTCCAGTGGAAACATTATTATTATTATTTAAATGAACTGGTGCCAGAAAGTTAAACAGATTTGTAAATCACTTCTATTAAAAAATCTTTACCCTTCCAGTACTTATTAGCAGCTGTATGCTATAGAGGAAATTCTTTTCTTTTTGAATTTCTTATTTGTCTTGTCCACAGTGCTCTCTGCTGACACCTCTGTCCATGTCAGGAACTGTCCAGAGCAGCATAGGTTTGCTATGGGGATTTTCTCCTGCTCTGGACAGTTCCTGATACGGGCATCAGGTGTCAGCAGAGAGCACTGACAAGACAAAAAAGAAATTCAAAAAGAAAAGAATTTCCTCTGTAGCATACAGCTGCTAAAAAGTACTGGAAGGGTAAATATTTTTTAATAGAAGTGATTTACAAATCTGTTTAACTTTCTGGCACCAGTTGATTTTTATTTTTATGTTTTCCACCGGAGTACCCCTTTAAGGACCACTGTAAAGAAGAATAAAGACCCCTATGTGAAGTTGCCTGTATAATTTTACTAGAGCGTGTGTTTGTTTGTTTTTTAAAGGGGTATTCTAGGCAAAAACTTTTTTTTTATATATCAACTGGCTCCGGAAAGTTAAACAGATTTGTAATTTACTTCTATTAAAAAATCTTAATCCTTCCAATAGTTATTAGCTACTGAAGTTTTCTGTCTAACTGCTCAATGATGATGTCACGTCCCGGGAGCTGTGCATGATGGGAGAATATCCCTTGCATGATGGGAAAATATCCCCATAGGAGCTGGACAGCTCCCGGGATGTGAGTCATCAGAAAGCAGTTAGACAGAAAACAGCAACTCAACTTCAGAAGCTAATAACTATTGGAAGGATTAAGATTTTTTAATAGAAGTAATTTACAAATCTGCTTAACTTTCCGGAGCCAGTTGATATATAAAAAAAAGTTTTTGCCTGGAATACCCCTTTAAGTTCAGATTTTTTTTTTCTCTTTTTTTTTTTTTTCTCTTTTTTTTTTAAGTAGCATGTAAGAGATGGCTGAGTTTACAGAAATCTATTTAGAGACAAAACCTCAAGGAGGCAGCCGGCATTATGGGAGATAAATGATTAAGTAACTGTCCTAAGGGGAATTCATCTAAAAGATTTACATTTAAAAGCAGCGTCTGATAGAGCTGATATATCGATGTCATTCCATTGGATCTGAAAGCGAATTACACGATGGATTAATTTGTCTTCAATTATTTTATAATCTATGGATTAAGGATCCTGTAAACCCATAAGCCATTGTATGATATATTCCGGTGAAGTCATTAGAAGTCAAGTGTATGGAAGTTGTCTGTATAGCAAACAATCAGGCAACGTAAAACAAACACTGATGGTACCTGTAAACATAATTAAAGGTGAGCGTAGAACTTACATTAATATTGGCTAAATCCGGTGATTTTGGAGGGACTGGGTGACATCATAATTTACAGTGGTCCCTCAACATACGATGGTAATCCTTTCCAAATGGACCATCGTATGTTGAAACCATCGTATGTTGAGGAATCCGTGCAATGTAAAGTATAGGACAGTGGTCTACAACCTGCGGACCTACAGATGTTGCAAAACTACAACTCCCAGCATGCCCGGACAGCCGTTGGCAATGCTGGGAGTTTTAGTTTTGCAACATCTGGAGGTCCGCAGGTTGAAGACCATTGGTATTGGAGGTTATACTCACCTGTCCCCGCCGCTCCGGACCATCACCGCTGCCCTGGATGTCTCCTTCCATCGACTTCGTCGCGTCCCCGGGGTGTCCCCGACGCTCCGGTAAGGCCTCTGCTTCCCTGGCATCCTCGCTCTCCGTCGCCGCCATCATGTCGCTACGCACGCCGCTCCTATTGGATGACGGGACGGTGTGCGCATCGACGTGATGACGATGAGGGAGAACGCCGACGATGCAGGGGATCCCGCCGAGGACAGGTAAGTGATCGTCAGCGGATCACACAAGGCACCGTAAACGGCTATCCGGTGGCAGCTGAAACAGTCTGCGCTGCCGGATAGCCGTTTATGCGATGGCCCCGACATACAAAAGCAACGTATGTTGATGCTGCCTCTGAGAGGCCATCGTATGTTGAAATGATTGTATGTTGGGGCCATCGTAGGTCGGGGGGGGTCACTGTATATGAAGCTGTTAAAGGGATACTCCGCTGCTCAGTGTTTGGAACAAACTGTTCCGAACGCTGGAGCCGACGGCGGGAGCTCGAGACGTCATAGCTACTTGTCACTTCAAGTCTATGGGAGCCCAAAGGATAGGGGATAAGATGTCTGATCAGGGGGTCCCGCCGCTGGGGACCCCCGCCATCTCCCTGCTGCACCTGGTGTTCGTTTAGAGTGTCGGGTGCAGTGCCAGAGGCTCGTGACATCACGACCACGCCCCCTCCCATAGACTTTCATGTAGGGGGCATGGCCATGATGTCACGAATCTCCTCCCCATATCGCCAGCCATCCGGCATGGAGCAAAGTTTGCTCCATGCACCAGATGTTTGGGGTGCCGCAGCCGAGATCGCGGGGGTCCCCACGATCAGACATCTTATCCCCTATCCTTTGGATGGTTCTGATGGTTCCTTCTAATGCTCATATATTAGTTGTTCTATGCAACATCATAATCCTCTTTTACCATTGGGAAATGTCAGACCCCTGTTGTACCGGTTACACCAGTAGTGCAGAAGTGTCTGACTGACCACAACTGTCTAAGAAGACATCTCATCGTGTATGGTCTCCTTTCCTACGTGACTTTTTAACCTAAAAGATTACCATACCGGTTACCATCCACATCAGTAAGCATCAGGGGCTTGTTAAAGGCATTATCCAGGAATCGAAAAACAGAGCGGTTTTTTTTTTTTCAAAAACCACTCCCCGTCCGTCTCCAGGTTGGGTGTGGTTCTGCCACTCAGTTCCATTGAAGTGAATGGAGCCACTTCAATTACTTATTGACTGCTGAATACTACAGAGGAAATTCTTTTCTTTTTGGAACACAGAGCTCTCTGCTGACATCACGAGCACAGTGCTCTCTGCTGACATCTCTGTCCATTTTAGGAACTGTCCAGAGCAGCATATGTTTGCTATGGGGATTTTCTCCTACTCTGGACAGTTCTTAAAATGGACAGAGATGTCAGCAGAGAGCACTGTGCACGTGATGTCAGCAGAGAGTTCTGTGTTCCAAAAAGAAAAGAATTTCCTCTGTAGTATTAAGCAGCTAATAAGTACTGGAAGGAGTGAGATTTTTTAATAGAAGTAATTTACAAATCTGTTTAACTTTCTGGCACCAGTTGATATAAAAAAAATAAGTTTTCCACTGTAATACCCCTTTAAGGACCTCATACACTTTAGTCAAAAGTTAGCGAAACCTGGTGACTTTGGCAGGACTGGCTGGTTGTCTAGACCTATGGATTCTAAACTGTGGACCTTGAGGGGTTGCAAAAACTACAACTCCCAGCATGCCCAGACAGCCAACGGCTGTCTGGGCATGCAAGGAGTTGTTGTTTTGCAGCCTCTGCAGGTCCACAGTTTGGAGGCTGCTGGTCTAGATTGTAAGGCAACTTTTAACTTTGACAAAAGAGGGAAAAAAAGAGGAGTCTGGCAGCAGCTTACCCCTCCAACCTCCATTGAGAACACATGACCATTCAGCAGTGGCGTTGCTAGGGTTGGTGTCACCCGGTGCGGTAGAAAATGGTGTCACCCCCATACCTACCCCCCCCCCCCCTTCAGTAAGTTTTTAGCCTGTTGTGACAGACACCACTGTTGTAGCGCATTATGAGAAATTCCAGTATAATAATCAGATATACCAGTTGCCACAGAATGGGAAAGTGTTAAAGAAGTTTTCACCATTGAAATATACAGCTCCCAGAATTACTTAAAGGGGTACTCCACTGGAAAACATTTACTTTTATATCAACTGGTGCCAGAAAGTTAAACAGATTTTTAAATTACTTCTATTTAAAATCTTAATACTTACAGTACTTATAAGCTGGTGTATGCTCCACAGGAAGCTGTGTAGTTCTTTCCAGTCTGACCACAGTGCTATTTGCTGACACCTCTGTCCATGTCAGGAACTGTCCAGAGCAGGATAGGTTTGCTATGGGGATTTGCTCCTACTATGGACAGTTCTTGACATGGACAGAGGTGTCAGCATAGAGCACTGTGGTCAGACAGAAAATAAATTAAAAAGGAAAATAACTTACTGTGAATCGCTTATACAGCAGCTAATAAGTACTGGAAGGATTAAGATTTTTAAATAGAAGTAATTTACAAATCTGTTTAACTTTGTAGCACCAGCTGATTAAAAAAAATGTTTTCCAGTAGAGTACCCCTTTGAGCAGTGGTGAGGTTATGCTGGGAGTTGTAGTTTCACTGACCTAACTGTAGAACTGACAAGTGACTACAGCTCTGATGTAGAGAGGAGAATGTACAATGGTATCAGTGACTACAGGTGACGTCTTCTCTATAGTGAGGAGAATACACAATGATATCAGTCACTACAGGTGACGTCTTCTCTATAGTGAGGAGAATACACAATGATATCAGTGACTACAGGTGACGTCTTCTCTATAATGAGGAGAATACACAATGATATCAGTGATTACAGGTGACGTCTTCTCTATAGTGAGGAGAATGTACAATGATATCAGTGACTACAGGTGACGTCTTCTCTATAGTCTTCCCTTATCTAATTCAGATGGTACATACCGCCAGGACTTGTTCCAGCTAAAACTTCTGTCTGTAGAATGTGACGCCCAGACGTCTCCTCACTATGTCAGCGCATTCTCATCCTCTATATGAAAACAATTATTATTATAAACCTGAGAGACACTGTATCTTCTAAATATAATACTACTATACACTATACTCTTTGATTATAAACCTTCCATACACTGTACCCTCTGAATATAATACTACCACACACTGTACATTCTGAATATAATACCAACACATACTGTACCCTCTGAATATAAATCTGCCACATACTGTGCCCCTGAATATAATACCGCCACACACTGTACCCACTGAATATAATACTACCACATACTGCGCCCTCTGAATATAAATCTGCCACATACTGTACCCTCTGAATATAAATCTGCCACATACTGTACCCCTGAATATAAATCTGCCACATACTGTACCCCTGAATATAAATCTGCCACATACTGTACCCCCTGAATATAAATCTGCCACATACTGTACCCCCGGAATATAAATCTGCCACATACTGTACCCTCTGAATATAAATCTGCCACATACTGTACCTCTGAATATAAATCTGCCACATACTGTACCTCTGAATATAAATCTGTCACATACTGTACCTCTGAATATAAATCTGTCACATACTGTACCCCTGAATATAAATTTGCCACATACTGTACCCCTGAATATAATACCGCCACATACTGTACCCTCTGAATATAATACTACCACCCACTGCGCCTTCTGAATATAATAATTAGAGATGAGCAAACTACAGTAAATTCAACTCGTCACAAACTTCTCTGCTCGGCAGTTGATAACTTTTCCTGCATAAATTAGTTCAGCTTTCAGGTGCTCCCGTGGGCTGGAAAAGGTGGATACAGTCCTAGGAGACTCTTTCCCAGGACTGTATCCACCTTTTCCAGCCCACCGGAGCACCTGAAGGCTGAACTAATTTACGCAGGATAAGTCATCAACTGCCGAGCCGAGAAGTTTGTGACGAATCGAATTTACTGTAAGTTCGCTCATCTCTAATAATACTACCACAAACTGCGCCCTCTGAATATAATACTACCACAAACTGCATCCTCTGAATATAATACTACCACAAACTGCGCCCTCTGAATATAACGTTGCCATACAGTGCACCCTCTGAATATAATACCACAACCGCAGTAACACCCCTCAACATCCGTTAGCTGATGCTATTACGACGGGAGGGGGGTATTGGTGGTGTTGCTAGTGGATGATGGGGGTGCTACTACTCGGGGGGTGTTGCTGGAGGATGATGAGGGTGCTACTAGCCATCCCCCCTGGCAGTATCATCCATCGGCAGGATCATCCTCCTGGCAGGAGCACCGCCATCATCCACCATCAGGATCTGCTGATGGAGGTGCTGCTGGGGGGGGGGGGGGGGGGGGGGGTGTTGCTAGTGGATGATGAGGGTGCTACTGCCAGGGGGGGAGCATTAGGTAGGCAGCAGTTCCCCCACATTAGGTAGGTCGCAGTTTCCCCACATTAGGTAGCATCTATTCCCCACATTAGGCAGCATAGATTCCCCACATTAGGTAGGTCGCAGTTTCCCCACATTAGGTAGCATCTACTCCCCACATTAGGTAGCATAGATTCCCCACATTTGGTACCAGTTCCCCCACATTAGGTAGGTACCAGTTACCCCACATTAGGTAGCAATTTCCCCACATTAGGTAGCACAGATTCCCCACATAAGGTAGCATAGACTCCCCACACTTGGTAGTAGTTTCCCCACATTAGGCCGCAGGTTCCCCACAATGGGTCAAAGTCTCCCCACAATAGATCGCTCGTTATACCCCCCCCCCCCCCCCCACACACACACACACACAACACAGAGAGACACACACACAAACACACACACACACACACAGTCAGAGAGACACACACTCACAGACACACAGAGTCTCACACACACAAACATAGATAGAGACAGACACACACACACTCACCCATCCAGCGCAGCGCTCCTTCTCACCGGGCGCCGTGCGAGTGACGTAACTGACGTCCTCCTGCGCGGCCATACGGTGTGACGTCAAGCCGGCGCAGACGTGGGAGCGGAGGCCGGGCACAATGCTGGAGAAGGTGAGGGGGGTGTGATGAGATGATGGACGGGCGCACAGTGCAGGAGAAAGAGGGGGGTTGCTGATGGACGGGCACACACAGCGCGGGGGGGGGGGGTTGTGCTGACGGAGGCCGGTCGGGCACAGATGGGGGAGGTGGTGTCTGTGTAGCTGGGGGGGGGGGGGGGGGGGTGCGGCTACGGAGCGTCTTGGTGTCACCCCATTAGGTTGGTGTCACCCGGTGCGGGCCGCACCCCCCGCACCCGGGTCGCAACGCCACTGCCATTCAGCCATGTCTAATGTTCATGTGTATGGGGAGATTGCAAGAGGCAGTTGTTGGCTGTCAGCTATTCAAGGTATAAGACCACCAATTTGGCATTAATCCGATAACAAAGTTCCCCCTCCTGGGGTGTCAAGGGATCAGATGTAATCTGAGCTGGAACTTGGCAGTAAAGGTTTGAATTCTCTGCAGCGCCACAGCTAGGGTCGCCACCTGGCCGGTATTTATCCAACCAATCCTCTCAAACTCTCAGAATGTTGCACCATATACTATACCAGTGTTTCCTAACCAGAGTGCCTCCAGCTGTTGCAAAACTACCACTCCCAGCATGCCCGAACAGCCAACGGCTGTCCGGGCATGCTGGGAGTGGTAGTTTTGCAACAGCTGGAGGCACCCCTGGTATGGAAACACTGATCTATACTATATACTACTATATAGTCCAGCATGTTGGGAGTGGTAGTTTTGCAACAGCTGGAGGCACCCCTGGTTGGGAAACACTGACCTATACTATATACTACTATATAGTTCAGCATGTTGGGAGTTGTAGTTTTGCAACATCTGGAGGCACCCTTGGTATGGAAACACTGACCTGTGCCATATACTACTATATAGTCCAACATGCTGGGAGTTGTAGTTTTCGTTTGGGACAGCTGCTAAGCCACAGGCTGTATCAGGGCATGCTGGGAGTTGTAGTTAGTAACTAACGGCAACTCCGGAATTTAGTAAACAAAAAGCGATCAAAAAGTCCCATCAAAGCAAAAATTATACTGTTAAAAACTACAGATCGTGGCGCAAAAAAATGAGCCTCATAAAGGCCCCGTATAAGGGGAAATAAAAAAGTTATAGGGGTCAGAATAAGACAAAATTTCCTCCCGCATATGTGTATCCTGTGATGTCACGCATATATAATGAATTATGCAAATTAGTAGAGATGAGCGAACTTACAGTAAATTCGATTCGTCACGAATTTCTCGGCTCGGCAGTTGATGACTTTTCCTGCATAAATTAGTTCAGCTTTCAGGTGCTTCGGTGGGCTGGAAAAGGTGGATACAGTCCTAGGAAAGAGTCTCCTAGGATTGTATCCATCTTTTCCAGCCCACGGGAGCACCGGAAAGCTGAACTAATTTACACAGGAAAAGTCATCAACTGCCGAGCCGAGAAGTTAGTGACGAATCCGTCCAGAGCAGCATATGTTTGCTATGGGGATTTTCTCCTGCTCTGGACAGTTCCTAAAATGGACAGCAGAGGTCAGCAGAGAGAACAGTGGTCTTGACAGAAGAGAAATCCAAAAAAGAAAAGCATTTCCTTTGTAGTATACAGCCGCTAATAAGTACTGGAAGGATTAAGATTTTTTTTTAAAATAAAAGTCATTTACAAATCTGTTTAACTTTCTGGCACCAGGTGATTAAAAAAAAAAAAGGTTTCCACCGGAGTACCCCTTTAACCTACGATATCTTCCTATAAATAATGCTCAGGATTTTCTAAATTTCAGCTTCGAAGAGGTTGTCATCATGTCAACGGAGAATGGCTTCCCATCATGTGATCAAAAAGAGACAATGAGACAACTCAATGAGAGACTTGCTGAGTTCATGAAGCATTGTCATCTCCTGGAACAATCTAACATCGCATTAAACATGAAAATTCAAGAGCGTTTAAGAAAAGGTGAACCACAACTACCAGCCTGGGATGAGAAGGAAAAAGAGAGCCATGATCTCCTCCGCTCAGTGAGTGTTACATGGATCTGGTCATATTAATATACTCACGGGTGTATTTTTTATATACGCGTGTTTGCAGCTGTTTTTTCGCCTTCAATAAAAAATTTTAAAAAGGCCAAATATATGCGCATAAAAAATATGCGCCCTATCTCTCAGCTACAATTGATAACTAGTGTTAGTGAATATCGCAAATTCGCAAATTCACGAATATTGCGAATATATTCGCTATATATTCGAAATTGCAAATATTTTTTTTTTCCGCACTTGTGCATATTCCTTCTTTTCACTTGTGGGCCAATTAGAATGATGCAAATACACTTGTCAGAGGTTATCAAAAACCTCCCTAGCAACCAATAGTAAAAGTGCCCACCCCCTCACTGTTTTCTTCCTCGAAAATACGAATATAACGAATACGCGAAATTTGCGAATATAGGACGAATATTCGTCTATATATACGCAATATATTGCGAATTCGAATATGGCCAATGCCGCTCATCACTATTGATAATTAGTTACCTAGATTTCATAGAATTTGGCCGCAGTGGGAGGTTTTTGATATATAGTAGGGCTATTGATTTATTCATTATAGGTGGGGAAATGGCCATGCAGATCTTGTTTTTCTTTTTCCTTTTTTTTACCTTCTTAATTTTCTAATGTTGACATAACTATTTTGACAGAGTCATATATATATATATTTTTTTTTTCATTATTATTATTACTATTATTTTATTATTATTATTATTATTATTATTAATTTATTTATTTTATTATTTATTATTATTAATAATTTATTTATTTTATTATTATTTTATTATTATTACTATTATTTTATTATTATTAATAATTTATTTATTTTATTATTACTATTATTTTATTATTATAATTTTTTTCATTTTATTTATTCATTTATTTATGAGCCACTTTTATTTGATGATAAGGGCACTGCTGGAAAGTGATCTGACATTGATGTTACACACGATACTAAAATGTCACACGACACCTGCCAGGTGAAATCCCCGCCTTGGCGCCTGCCAAATGACTTAATATTAAGTAAGCGATTCACTAATGATTTTTCGCGATCATTATCTCTGTGTTTAACAAAGCGTGAAAAATAATAACCACCAAAGCCGTAGTGAAGGAGCAGGGGACTGTTGTGAAATGTTGGCACCACTTGTGCATAAATTACAAAAGAGTCTCCTTAATCTGCAATTACGACAATGAGGATCTATGGCACAAGAATCCTGGAAGTCTGACGTGTACCTACCTTACAGCAGTGTTTCCCAACCTGTGCCCCATCAGCTGGCAGGGCATGATGGTAGTTGTAGTTTTGCAATAGCTGGAGAGACACAAGTTGGGGAACCCTGCCTTACGGTTTCATAAATGTCATTTTTGACACTTTACTATGTCTTATCAACAGATCTACACGCTGATCATAAAAAACGCAGAAACATCTTTGGAAATTGACAATCACAACATGGACCTCGCCCAGCTTGAACAGAGGTATGTCATCGTACGTCAGGGAAACTTCAAAAACATCGTAAACTCTCGCAACAGCTAGTAAATGTTCATTTGCAATATAATATGTGTAGCGCCTTCCCTAAGTATTGCGCAGTACGGTGAAACACATCTGCAAGACGTATATTTATTGCTACAACTCGACATGTCCCTCAGGAAACTGTAGTAAACAGACGGATTTTCATGGTTTATTTACAGGCTGACAGGGCTTCAGGTCAGACACAAGTACTGGGACAGGAAAGGACAGGTGGGAGTAGGAAGCAGAGACTCTAAGCATATTTTGGATGCTGGGGTGACTCTGTGACCATGATAGTTCCATAGTTGATGATATGGGTACTTTAAAGGGGTATTCTGGCCAAATACATCTTATTCCTTATCCAAAGGATAGGGGATAAGATGTCTGATCGCTAGGGGGCCCCACTGGGACACCCCATCATCTCCGTGCAGTACCCGCATTCTATGCGGGGCTGCGTCTCCAGTTTCGGAAACCTCTTTGTTTCTGGGGCTGGAGACGGGACTGCACGCCATGCCCCCTCCATTCATGTCATTATTTTTGAGTCTGGAAGGGGCTTACCCCTCCTCTCCATTTAAAAAACATTAACACTCATTGGTTCATTGGAGAGGTCATGTGTATGGGGGAGCTGTCACCAAATGAGTGTTCAGCAGACAGGTGTCAATGGACAGCTTTAAAGGGGTATTCTGGGAAAATACATCTTATCCCCTATCCAAAAGGATAGGAGATAAGATGTCTGATTGCTGGGGCCCGCCGCTGAGACCCCCATGATCTCCGCGCAGTACATGCATTCTATGTGGGGCTACTTCACGCCACGCCCCCTCCATTCATGTCTAGGGGAGGGGGCGTGACGGACGTCACGCCCCCTCCCATAGACATGATTGGAGGGGGCGTGGTTTGACATCACGAGGGGGTGTGGCGTGACATCACTTCTCCAGTCCCAGAAACAAAGAGGTTTCCAAGACTGGAGATGCAGCCCCACAGAGAATGCGTGGGTTGCGCGGAGATCACGGGGGTCCCAGCGGCGGGCCCCAGCAATCAGACATCTTATCTCCTATCCTTTTGGATAGGGGATAAGAGGTATTTTCCCAGAATACCCCTTTAAAGCTGTCCATTGACACCTGTCTGCTGAACACTCATTTGGTGACAGCTCCCCCATACACATGACCTCTCCAATGAACTGAGTGTTAATGTTTTTTAAATGAAGAGGAGGGGTAAGCCCCTTCCAGACTCAAAAATAATGGGCAGCTGAAATCCAACATGCCCTATTCTTTACTTTACTTCCACCGCCACCCCTTACTCTCTCAGACTTCCACCATGGAGGTGGGGGGAGGTCTCCATACACATTAGATTTTGAACTAGTCCCACCAAAATCAGTGGGTTCAGCCAACATGTCTAATTTTTAGCCAGCTTTGCCAGTTCCTATGCCCGGCTACAAGAGGAAAAGGTGACTGAAAAGACAAAGGAGTGCAAGGTGATAGAGTTAGGGTTCTTTTACATTACCCATAACTTTCACTAAACAACAATATAGGAATTCAACCGGCATTGGTCTCCTTTCATGTACATGTGATTGGCCAATGATTGGCGGAGCAGCTAATTAAAGGCATAGCAGGAGGCGGAGCTTAGCCAGAAATGGGCACCCCCGGATAGATGTTGCTGTGGAACGGGGCAGGTGAATAAAAGTTTTTTTTAAATTTATTTAAATCCAGCCCCAACCTGGACACACACCTAGATTTTTGTGGGTCAATGTTTGAAGACATCTTACAGATATTTACATCTATTACAGAGTTACCAAAGAGGCCGCTGAAAAGAACAGGATACTGGAGAAAAACCAAGTCCTGAGAACAATGGCAAATGAATTTTCACAGAGCAAGTGTGATTTAAAAATAATTATTATGGATAAAGAACAAGAAATACTGGACTTAAATTCTAATCATCAAGAGGTATGAGAAAGGACTCCCTCTAGTGTTCAGGCAGAGCAACTGCAACAGAAATGAATTGTAGAGTCTAGGCCATGTGTCTCCAAACTGTGGACCTCCAGCTGTTAAAAAAAACTACAACTTCCAGCATGTCTGGACAGTTCTCCAGGCATGCTGGGAGTTGAAGTTTTGCCACAGCTGCAGGTCCTCAGTTGGAAGATCACTGGTATGGGCCTATGGACTTACTGTAGGTGTTGTGATCAGAGGCAGGCCTAGTGCCCCTAACACCACTGGCAAGTTGCTGTATCAGCAAACCCAGCCAAATAGTTCGGTAGCCAGTTAGGTAGGTAAATTGGTAGCCAGGTAGGTAAGTAGTTAGGTAGGTATCCAGGTAGGTAGGCAAATAGGTAGCCAGGTAGGTAAGTAGGTAGCTATGTAAGTAGCCAAGTAGTTAGGTAGCTAGTAGGTGGCCAAATAGATTGCTAGCTAGCTTGGTAGCCAGGTATCCAGCTAGGTAGGAAAGTAGGTTGCTAGGTAGCCAAGTGGCTAGGTATGTAAGCAGGTTGGTAGCTAGATAGGTAGCCAGGTAAGTAGGTAGTAGAAAGAGAAAAGCAGCACATCCTAGTCATAAAGAATCCTTTAAAGATACATGCAGGTTCTGGAGTCCGGCTTAGGGGCCCACTTTTAAACAGCATAAAAAATCTCCCAGCAGCACACAGAAAAAAAAAATTTAAATAAATAAATAAACAGTAAAATAAAATCCAAATACAGCAATAATCCAAAGGATAGGGGATAAGATGTCTGATCGCAGGGATCCCACCGCTGGGGACCCCCGTGATCTCCCTGCTGCTCCTGGCGTTCGTTTAGAGCGTCGGGTGCAGTGCCCGAGGCTCGTGACATCATGGCTATGCTCCGCTCGTGACATCACGACCACGCCCCCTCAATGCAAGTCTATGGGAGGGGGCGTGACTGCCGTCACGCCCCCTCCCATAGACTTGCATTGAGGGGGCATGGCCGCGACGTCACGAGCCTCCGCCTCGCATCGCCAGTCATCAGGCACGGAGCAAAATTCCGCGTGCACCGGATGTCTGGGGGTGCCCCAGCAGTGAGACCCCCGCGATCAGACATCTTATCCCCTATCCTTTAGATAGGGGATAAGATGTCTAGGGGCGGAGTACTCCTTTAAAGCTACCAATCTCGGTCTTTCAGACACATGTACTACAATGACGGCCAATGATCTAGAGTTCTGCCGGGTCCCAGTTTCCCCAGGTGTTTGCCAGGGTCCCAGGAGCTGCACCCTTTAATGAGGAGACAACTCCTTTAATGATAGGGAATGTAGTAATTGTCTGGGACACATGATAGATTTGGATTCACCATCTCAGCAAATTATGCTAATAGGTTGTGTATAAAGGATACAAAACTAGTATAAATTATACTTATACACTATTAAAACTGGTGCGAGTGAAAAGTGGCACACAGGTCAGATTTAAAGGGACACTCGTCATCAAAAATCACTAAATCACTGTGCAGGGCCCGAGGGGGCTGTTTATGAAATTGAGATTTAAAGGGTTACTCCGCTCCTAGGTAACTTATCCCCTATCCACAGGATAGGGGATAAGTGTCTGATCGGAGGGGGATTCGGCCGCAGGGACCCCCGCAATCTTCTAGCCCAGCATCCTGGTAATCTGCATGCTAGGATTATCGGCGACCACAGCTTGAAACTGTGGCCGATACACCCCCCCCCCCCCTCCATGTATCTCTGTCTCTCCCATTGACATGAATGGAGGGGGCGTGATGACCATGGCTGCCCGAAGCCTAGCACAGCCTGCGTTCTGAAAATAAATCTTCAAAACTCCGGGGTGCTGGGCCGGAGATAGCGGGGGATCCCAGAGGTCGGACACTCCTTTAGGTAGGGGATAAGATGTCTAGGACGGGGGGTACCCCTTTAAAGAGTATCTCTTATGATCTTGTTAAATTTTATAATCCTCCCAGGTCACTGCCCTCACCATGATAAACCACCCCCTGCCTTTATTTTTATTATTTTTTAGTTTTCTACCTTGATATTGCTCTGTATTTTCTGCTCAGTCTCCGTCAGATTCACCGACCGGGAAGGGGGCGTTCCCCAGCAAGCGTGACATCATCTGAAGCCATACAGGGGAGAACTTCTTCCCTCACTCTGCTACACACAGCCCAAAGCAGTTCAGTGTGAGATGAGCTATGATTGGATAAGTAGGCTCTGGACAAGTAGGGAGACACCTAGTGGCAGCTTTTTTAAACACAAATAAAACATAGAAAACTTCATTTTTTTTTAAACAAAGTACATTAAAAAAGATTTTTTATTTAAGGAGTGCAATAGCAAAAATTTGCTATTAATGGAAACATAGAATGCTATCTACATCAGACCCTGATTTCCTCCGCTGTTCTGCTTCCTTATTGGAACACAACATAGTGTTACATAGTTAGTAAGGTTGAAAAAAAGAGTCCATCAAGTTCAGCCTATAAGGCCAATTGTCCTGTACCAGGGGTATAATCCCTTCCCAACCAATTACGGCAATCAGATTAAATCCTTGGATCTATTACCAGAAATCTGGTATCCATAACAACAGAAAAAATGGTGCCATGGATTTGTTGCACGCTGGACACCAATGGCTCCTGACAGAGCTTAGTAAAGATAATTGGGTCCATCAGGCACTCTTGGCGCCGGCTTTTCAGCATAGACAAAATGGCGCAGTAGGCTATGCTATTTTGTTCAGAACCTGCGAAGGAGCCTTAAGCACAGGAGTGAACCATGGTAGCCTTAGAGGCCTTAAAGTACATTTTTATTAAACTTTTATAAAGTTTTATTTAAAGGGGTACTCCGCTGCTCAGCGTCTGGAACAAAATGTTCCGAATGCTTAGAGCCGGCGTCGGGAGCTTGTGACGTCATAGCCCCGCCCCCTCATGTTGTCACGCCCTGCCCCCTCAATGCAAGTCTATGGGAGGGGGCGTGACGGCTGTCACGCCCCCTCCCATAGACTTGCATTGAGGGGGTGGGGAGTGACATCATGAGGGGGCGGGGCTATGATGGCACGAGCTCCCGGCGGCAGCTCCCGCGTTCGGGAACAGTTTGTTCCAAACGCTGAGCAGCGGAGTACCCCTTTAAGGAAAAAAAACAGGTGACACACAGGATGGTGCAACAGACTGCCTATCCCGGACCATCCTGCTATCCTGTAGCATAGCATCCTGCTGCCATAGACTTGCATTGCACAAAAAATGGATCCATCAGGATCAGGAGAAAGTCTCAGTTTGTCTGTCCTGTTAAGAACAGAAAAGGACACTTTATGGAAGCCCCATTGGTAACTCACGGATCTGTTAACGGATCTGTTTAAAGAAGATAAATAAAGCACTGTTCACACCGCCATGATGGCTTCTATTACAATGGAAACCATGACAGCCATGCCAGATCCATATCAACTGTGCCTAACAGACCCATTGACTTATATAAGGACCTATAGGGTTCCATTGTGTTGTTTGTTGTTTTCATGGGAAGCAGGGATGTGCACAGACATTTTGGAGGGCGTGGGCTCAAGTAAAAAAAGAAATAAAAAAAAAAGGGGGCAATTCTCATAATTTAACAAATGTCAGTAAAGGCTCGTACACATAGGCAGATTTGATAGCGAACTCAGTGTGGCGGGCTCTTAAAGGGGTACTCCGGTGAAAAACTTTTTTATAAATCAACTGGTGCCAGAAAGTTAAACAAATTTGTAAATTACTTCTATTAAAAAATCTTAATCCTTCCAGTACGTATTAGCTGCTGAATACTACAGAAGAAATTCTTTCCTTTTTTTGGAACACCGTGCTCTCTGCTGACACCTCTGTCCATTTTAAGAACTGTCCAGAGTAGGAGAAAATCCCCATAGCAAACATATGCTGCTCTGGTCAGTTCCTAAAATGGACAGAGATGTCAGCAGAGAGCACTGTGGTCATGATATCAGCAGAGAGCTCTGTGTTCAAAAAAGAAAATGATTTCCTCTGTAGTGCACAGCCCCTAAAATGTACTGGAAAGATTAAGATTTTTTAATAGAAGTAATTTACAAATCTGTTTAACTTTCCGGCACCAGTTGATTTAAAAAAAAAAAAGTTTTCCACGGAAGTACCACTTTAAAGTAAATTTTTATTAAACTTTTATAAAGTTTTATTTAAAGGGGTACTCTGCCGCTCAGCGCTTGGAACAAAATGTTCCAAATGCTTAGAGCCGGTGCCGGGAGCTCGTGACGTCATAGCCCTGCCCCCTCATGATGTCACACCCCACCCCCTCAATGCAAGGCTATGGGAGGGGGCGTGACGGCTGTCACGCCCCTTCACATAGACTTGCATTGAAGGGGCGGGGCTATGACGGCACGAGCTCCCGACGCAAGCTCCAGCGTTCGAAACAGTTTGTTCCAAACGCTGAGCAGCGGAGTACCCCTTTAAGGAAAAAAAATTGTGCCATTGTGTCCATTTTAAGAACTGTCCAAAGTAGGAGAAAACCCCATAGCAAACATATGCTGTTCTGGACAATTCCTAAAATGGACAGAGGTGTCAGCAGAGAGCACTGTGGTCATGATGTCAGCAGAGAGCTCTGTATTCCAAAAAGAAAAGAATTTCCTCTATAGTATTCAGCAACTAATAAGTACTGGAAGGATTAAGATTTTTTAATAGAAGTAATTTACAAATCTGTTTAACTTTCTGGCACCAGTTGATTTATAAAAAAAAAAAAAAAAAAGAAAAAAAGTTTTCCACCGGAGTACCCCTTTAATCTTAATTGAAGATTAATCATAGCTGCCAATGGAGGCGCCATCAAATGGACATGATGCGCGCTGACGTGATGCGAAGAGGCGCTAACTCTCCCCCACTGATGATATATGACTCTTTGTGAGCCTGTGAAATTCCAGTGTCAGTACACACAACACACACAATATTTAGTGTCCAAAATGTGATGGATTACAGTACTTATATGCAGATGAGGATATAAGACGTATGTTGCTTAATCACTTTCCGTGTTCCCACAGACAGAAAAGAGATTTACTAAAACACTGTTTGCATTGATAATTATACGTTCCGGGAGTATCGAGCGGCATTTCCCTTAGGCAAGGACTCGCGTATGGGCAGGTTGTAGCAAGAGCGTAAATATCTGCCAGCGGCTTTCTGCTACAAGTGCGTTATCATTATTCCCAAAGAACATTACATGGCTGTGATCTCACTGACACAACGTGGTGCTGCAGACACTCTGGAACATCCAGGGTGAAGTCACACGCAGTATTCTTTGGAAAAACTCCACTGCAGATTTGATAGCTTTTTTGCGCAAAAGTCAGATGTCCATCCAGTAGGAAGAAGTATAAATCCTTTATCTTTTCAAAGGGTACTCCGCCCCTAGACATCTTATCCCCTATCTAAAGGATAGGGGATGAGATGTCTGATCGCGGGGGTCCTGCCGCTAGGGACCCCCGCGATCTCCCTGCTGGAGTGCTGGAGGCTCGTGACGTCATGGCCATGCCCCACTCGTGACATCATGGCAACGCCCCCTCAATGCAAGTCTATGGGAGGGGGCATGACATTACGAGCAGGGCAGGGCCATGACTAGTGTTGAGTGCGAATATTCGCAGTTCGAATATTTATTGCAAATTTCACATATCCGCGAATGTGGCACATATAGCGCCATATATTCATAATTATGAATATTCGTAATTTTTTTCCCCCCCCACAGAACACATTACAGTCAGGGCCATTTGAAGGAATTTGGGGGTCCCAAGCAAAATGGACATGGAGGACCCCCCCCCCCCTCTTGATGTTCATGCACGTAGCGCTCTAGGGCCGGCGTCAGGACGTAGTAACGCCGGCTCTTGAATTCTGGGAGCGCGACATGAGCAAACGTCGATACGAGGCCCCCACATTAGGTGCAGCACAACTCCCCCCACGTTAGGTGCAGCACATCTCCCCCCACGTTAGGTGCGGCACAATTCCCCCCACGTTAGGTGTGGCACAGTTCCCCCCACGTTAGGTGCGGCACAGTTCCCCCTCCGTTAGGTGCGGCACAGTCCCCTCCACGTTAGGTGTGGCACAGTTCCCCCTATGTTAGGTGGGCACAGTTCCCCCCATGTTAGGTGCGGCACAGTTCCCCCCACGTTAGGTGTGGCACAGTTCCCCCATGTTAGGTGCGGCACAGTTCCCCCCACGTTAGGTGCGGCACAGTCCCCTCCACGTTAGTTGCGGCACAGTTCCCCCCCACGTTAGTTGCGGCACAGTTCCCCCCACGTTAGGTGCGGCAGAGTTCCCCCCACGTTAGGTGGGGCAGAGTTCACCCCACGTTAGGTGCGGCAGAGTTCCCCCACATTAGGTGCGGCAGAGTTCCCCCACATTAGGTGCGGCAGAGTTCCCCGCACATTAGGTGCAGAAGAGTTCCCCGCACATTAGGTGCAGAAGAGTTCCCCGCACATTAGGTGCAGAAGAGTTCCCCGCACATTAGGTGCAGCAGAGTTCCCCCCACATTAGTTGCAGCAGAGCTCCCCCCACATTAGGTGCAGCAGAGCTCCCCCACATTAGTTGCAGCAGAGCTCCCCCCACATTAGGTGCAGCAGAGTTCCCCCAACATTAGGTGCAGCAGAGTTCTCCCCACATTAGGTAAGCAGTGTTCCCCCCACATTAGGTGCAGCAGAGTTCCCCTCACATTAGGTGCAGTTCTGTTATGAAGCCACTGAAAGCCCCCTCTATAGTACACAGTAATTTCGCTATTTCTCATTTTCTCTATTTCAAGGAGGGTAAAGGGCAGGGCTCAAGTCCTGCAGGAACTCATGGGAATGGAGTTCCTGCACTTTTTCCACAGCTGGAACACAGTTCCTATTAGCAGGAGTCCTGCAGGACCAGCCCTTTAAGGGATACTTCGCCCCTAGACATCTTATCCTGGGGGTCCCGCCGATCTTGGCTGCGGCACCCCAGACATCCGACGCACGGAGTGAACTTCGCTCCATGCTGAATGACTGGCGAAAGGGGGCAGAGGCTTGTGATGTCATGGCCATGCCCCCTCAATGCAAATCTATGGGAGTGGGCGTGATGGCCATCATGCCCCCTCCCATAGATTTGCATTGAGGGGCTGTGGCTGTGACGTCACGGGCCTTTGGCGCTGCACCCAACACTCTAAAACGAATGTCGGGTCCCCAGCGGCAGGGTCACCGCAATCAGATATCTTATCCCCTATCCTTTGGATAGGGGATAAGATGTCTAGGGGCGGAGTACCCCTTTAAGTGGAAATCTTGGGTGAGTTCCCAAACTTTTGTTCCCAGGACTTGACCCCTGGTAAAGGGGGAGGTTACTCTGCAGCATTGTGGACACACAGCAGTAGGTACGCTAGTATAAACACAAAGGACAGCTACCCTGATTATTATGGATGGGCAAAGATGAGAGGGAAGCCATGATTTACCCTTTAGAAACAGTGTGGATCATCTACTGCAAGCAGACTAGCTCAGGTTACAGGTTTTTGTCAGGCTCTCTCCTGAACAAAGCCCATGCTAAGCCCCACCCCAGTTACAGTAATTTTAATTGCTCTGTCTGTTACTAGAAATTGATTTCCCCTACAAACAGTCAGTGGACAGTAGATTGCAATGAAGGGAGACATCCAGTTATTTTTTAAGTGAACGACAAAAAATATTAGAAATCACATACACAAATTGCAGAAAGTTGTTTAAAATGACCATGACCATTAAAAATATAAGGTTATTTATCCCACAAGGTGAATGCTGTAAAGAGAAGGAAATTCTAAAATCCACAATTGCTGTTTTTTATTCTCCTGATATCTCCCAGAAAACACAGAATAAAAAGCTATTAAAAAATCTCATCTACCCCCAAATAGTACTGATAAAACTACAGATCATAGCGCTAATTTAAAAAAAAATCAAGCCCTCAAACAGCTCTGTAAATAGAACAATACAAAGATTATAAGGTTCATAATATGGCAATGGAAAGCAAATGTTCTTTTTTTTGTGTGTGTAGTAAAACCATTAATATGAAACATAAAACTTGTAAAACATTAATCATATGACCCGCAGAATAAAGGTGACAGGTTTTTTTCATATCCCCTCCTTATATCCTGTCCTCATATCCTATCCACCTATCCCGTCCTCACATCCCAACCTTATATTCCATCCTCATATCACATCCTTGCATTCCGTCTTCATAAAAAATGTTTTTCCCTGCGGCTATGGCCTGTGTGTCCCTGTGAGGAGACCAAATATAAGCAGGGCTCTGTGCAGGCTCCTGGCTTGTCAATCTTCCTGCTAGGTGAGCCAAGAGCATGTCACAGAGCCTCAGTGCACAGAGTCCTTCTAGTCTTCAGTGCACAGAGCCCGGCTTGTCTTCAGTGTACAGAGCCCTGCTTGTCCTCACTGCACAGAGCCCCGCTTGTCCTCAGTGTACAGAGCCCCGCTTGTCCTCAGTGTACAGAGCCCTGCTTGTCCTCAGTGTACAGAGTTCTGCTTGTCTTCAGTGTACAGAGCCCTGCTTGTCTTCAGTGTACAGAGCACTGCTCGTCTTCAGTGTACAGAGCCCTGCTTGTCCTCAGTGTACAGAGCCCTGCTTGTCCTCAGTGTACAGAGCCCTGCTTGTCCTCAGTATACAGAGCCCTGCTTGTCCTCAGTGTACAGAGCCCTGCTTGTCCTCAGTGTAGAGAGCCCTGCTTGTCCTGTGTACAGAGCCCTGCTTGACCTCAGTGTACAGAGCCCTGCTTGTCCTCAGTGTACAGAGCCCTGCTTGTCCTCAGTGTACAGAGCCCTGCTTGTCCTCAGTGTACAGAGCCCTGCTTAACCTCAGTGCATAGAGCCCTGCTTTTCCTGCATACAGATCCCTGCTTGTCCTCAGTGTACAGTGTACAGAGCCCTGCTTGTCCTCAGTGTACAGAACCCTGCTTGTCCTCAGTGTACAGAGTCCTGCTTTTCCTCTGTACAGAACCCAGCTTGTCCACAGTGCACAGAGCCCTGCTTGTCCACAGTGCACAGAGCCCTGCTTGTCCTCAGTGTACAGAGCCCTGCTTCTCCTCTGTGTACAGAGCCCTGCTTCTCCTCGGTGTACAGAGCCCTGCTTGTCCTCGGTGTACAGAGCCCTGCTTGTCCTCGGTGTACAGAGCCCTGCTTGTCCTCGGTGTACAGAGCCCTGCTTGTCCTCAGTGTACAGAGCCCTGCTTGTCCTCAGTGTACAGTGTACAGAGCCCTGTTTGTCCTCAGTGTACAGAGCCCTGCTTGTCCTCAGTGTACAGAACCCAGCTTGTCCACAGAGCCCTGCTTGTCCACAGTGCACAGAGCCCTGCTTGTCCTCGGTGTACAGAGTCCTGCTCGTCCTCGGTGTACAGAGCCCTGCTCATCCTCGGTGTACAGAGCCCTGCTCGTCCTCGGTGTACAGAGCCCTGCTCGTCCTCGGTGTACAGAGCCCTGCTCGTCCTCTGTCTACAGAGCCCTGCTCGTCCTCTGTCTACAGAGCCCTGCTCGTCCTCTGTCTACAGAGCCCTGCTCGTCCTCTGTCTACAGAGCCCTGCTCGTCCTCTGTCTACAGAGCCCTGCTCGTCCTCTGTCTACAGAGCCCTGCTCGTCCTCTGTCTACAGAGCCCTGCTCGTCCTCTGTCTACAGAGCCCTGCTCGTCCTCTGTCTACAGAGCCCTGCTCGTCCTCTGTCTACAGAGCCCTGCTCGTCCTCTGTCTACAGAGCCCTGCTTGTCCTCTGTCTACACAGCCCTGCTTGTCCTCTGTTTACAGAGCCCTGCTTGTCCTCTGTCTACAGAGCCCTGCTTGTCCTCTGTCTACAGAGCCCTGCTTGTCCTCAGTGTACAGAGCCCTGCTTGTCCTCAGTGTATAGAGCCCTGCTTGTCCTCAGTGTACAGAGCCCCTCTTGTCCTCAGTGTACAGAGCCCTGCTTGTCCTCAGTGTACAGAGCCCTGCTTGTCCTCAGTGTACAGAACCCTTGCTTGTCCTCAGTGTACAGAGCCCTGCTTGTCCTCAGTGTACAGAGCCCTGCTTGTCCTCAGTGTACAGAGCCCCTCTTGTCCTCAGTGTACAGAGCCCTGCTTGTCCTACCCTCACTTCCTGTATTTGGACTCAGGCAATAGCTTAAGGGACAATAATACATACATGTTTTAACCAGTGTATATTACAAATATATTGGAGTGCTGGCATGGAGATATTTGTACAAATACAAATATATATCTATATAAAACTCAATTGCTGACATTTATCATTGTCTTTAGACTGTTTTTGTGTCTAGAAAAGGTGCAGGCAGGGTTTATTTGCGCCTTTTGGTTTACACATTTCTGCTGATTTTGAGTTGCAATCCACTGATTCTGGCAATACACATGATATGGAAGGATTTTATGAACTGCGCCTTTTTGTGAAAAGGTACAAAAAAGGTGCAAAGCCACTAAAAAGTCTCTAAAACGACACCAGCCCAGACTTAGCTTAGCTTTTTGGTGCATGTGAAGAGAGAACCTTCAGAAAATGTGACCTGCACAAAATGTATCAAGTGCTCTGTTACCATTTAATAAATTTGTTGCTCCTCCTCCATATGTTACTTATATGTCAACAACAAACATAGGATAGGTGATTTAACCCTTACTCACCCCCATTTGCCGGGGTCGGGGTTTTTGTTTATGGTCCCATACAAGTCTATGGGAAACATATGTTACTTCACAACTTCCAAATAGCTGGCGATATTTCGATAATACTTGGTCACATGTTATTTATATGTCCACTTAAAATATTGATAGTTAATTTAACCCTTAACTACCCCCCCCCCCCCCCCCCCATTTTTGTTTAAAGTCCCATGCAAATCAATGGGAAATGTATGTTCCCACATAACTTCCGTACGGTTGAAGATATTTCAATAATACCTGGTACGCATATTACGTGTATGTCAAATAAAAATGTATAATAGATAAATTAACCCTTACTTACACCCTTATATAAAAGATGGGTTTTTGTTTCAAGTCCCATGCAAGTATATGAGACTTCCAGTACCTTACTCCACAAGCTCCGCACTGCATCTCCTGGTGAATGTGTCAGTCCGGCTTGCAAGCCACACCCCATCTCACAAAGACATGCCCACTGTTTAAACCCCACCCCTTTTATTCTCTACCCTTTTTGTGCATCGGTCTGGCTTGCAAATCAAGTCCAGTCCCACAAAGCCACGTCCCCTTCTATTTTCAGCTTACAATATCTTCATCACAAATCAGTCCCATCTGGGGACAGGATATGAGGATGGGACATAAGGATGGGATGTGAGGACAGCATATGAGGACGGGATATGAGGACAGCATATGAGGACGGGATATGAGGACGGGAGATGAGGATGGGACATAAGGATGGGATATGAGGACAGGATATGAGGTTATGATATGAGGACAGGATATGAGGTTGTGATATGAGGTCGAGATAGGAAGACAGCATATGAGGACGGGATATGAGGTCAGGAAATGAGGATGGGATAGGAGGACGGGATAGGAGGTTGAGATATGAGGACGGGATATGAGGACGGAATATGAGGTCGGGATATGAGGACCGATATAAGGAAGGGATATGAGGTCAGGATATGAGGTTGTGATATGAGGACGAGATATGAGGATGGATATAAGGACAGGATGAGTTTGGGATATGAGGACAGGATATGAGGTTGAGATATGAGGACGGGATATGGGGACGGGATATGACAACAATATATGAGGACGAAATATGAAGTCAAAAGCTTCCTCCTTTGTTGATTTTCCTCCCCAACAAGGATTAGGAAGGAAAAGTTTGACAACGCCGGGTACTCAGTCTATATATATATATATATATATATATATATATATATATATATATATAAAAAATTTTGCTAATGACAGAATGACAGGTACACTTTAAAGGGGTACTCCGGCGCTTAGACATCATATCCCCTATCCAAAGGATAGGGGATAAGATGCTTGATTGCGGGGGGCCTGCCGCTGGGGACCCCCATGATCTTGCATGCAGAACCCCAGTTAAAAGCATGTTCGCTCCGGGGACTGATTTTAACTGGGGTGCTACGTGCAAGATCACGGGGGTCCCCAGCGGCGGGACCCCCGCGATCAGGCATCTTATCCCCTATCCTTTGGATAGGGGATAAGATGTCTAAGTGCCGGAGTACCCCTTTAACTCTACTATATGTTTCGTTGACTTATAAAAAAAATATGTGTACAAAGTTTCACAGAAATATCTCCAGCCATTTGGGAGTTGTGCTGGATCCTACACACATTGACACATTTATTTTTATATATATATATATATAGATTTTAGATTCCTTTTACTATGTAACCTTTCCACCTACATCCCTTGTGTTCCATTCATTCCTGACTTTCTCCACGTCTCCTTCCCTCCCTCTCTCTCTCTCTCGCTCCTTCTTCCCCCTCTCCCACTGCAGAAAGTCCAGGCTTTGCAGCAGTTAAAACATCCCATCGATGATATTCAGTTTGCTACGGTGGAGGATGGGAGCAGGATGGAACTATCCCAGCTCCTCAATGAGATCCGAAGACACTATGAGGCTCTCATCAGCAGAAGTCCCATCGACGACGACCTACCAGCCAGGAGACAGGTAGGTCTGCATACAGGGAGGCGAGCAGGCAGGCACCTTCCAGGAAAGGGATGCATAGTCATTGTCAGGCTGACTCAGCCTCTCCTGGTCCTGTGATGCAGGGGATGCTGGGGTGGGAGTGCCAGTAGCACTGCAGATATATTACAACTAAGATTATATATATATATATATATATATATATATATATATTTGCTTGTGTGGATATGTATGCATGCAGAGATTACCCAGCACCCACAATGCTTTGCATTATTTTATGAATACTGGAAGTACTCATCAAATTAATGTAAGGCCTTGTCATATGGAGGCTGATGGGGGGGGGGGGGGGGGGGGGCTTTATTTTATTTATTTATATACTTTTTATTTATTTTTTACAGAATATGCTTTATCGTGAATATCATGTCACAATGTATTCGGGATGTGCTTGGGCTTCCTTTCCATTGGCCCTTACTGAATTTGGCTTCTATGAGTGGAACTGTAGGTTTTCTTAAAGGGGTACTCCGTTGGAAAACTGTTTAATTTGAAATCAATTGGTGCCAGAAAGTTAAACAGATTTGTAAATTACTTCTATTAAAAAATCTTAACTCTTCCAGTACTTCTCCGCTGCTGTATGCTCCACAGGAAGTTCTTATCTTTTTGAATTTTTTCCAGTCTGACCACAGTGCTCTCTGCTAACACCTCCGTGTCCGTGTCAAGAACTGTGCGGAGCAGGAGAAAATCCCCAAAACCTATCCTGCTCTTGACAGTTCCTGACATGGACAGAGGTGTCAGCAGAGAGCACTGTGGCCAGACAGAAAAGAAATGCAAAAATAAAAGGACTTCCTCTGTATTATACAGCAGCTGATAGGTACTGGAAGGATTAAGATTTTTAAATAGAAGTAATTTACAAATCTGTTGAACTTTCTGGCACCAGTTGATAAAAAAAAACTGTTTTCCACTGGAGTACCCCTTTAACCCACTGTTTGACTTTGATGACTGTTTCATAAGTTCTTCCCGATATAAACTTTGCAAGTTAACTTAAAAGGGGGAATACTAATCAAAAAAAATATCCTCTATCCACAGGATAGGGAATACCTAGATCAGTGTTTTCCAACCAGTGTGCCTCCAGCCGTTGCAAAACTACAACTCCCAGCATGCCAGGACAGCCTTCGGCTGTCCTCGCATGCTGGGAGTTGTAGTTTTGCAACAGCTGGAGGCACACTGGTTGGGAAACACTGACCTAGATGATTGTGGGGCGACCCTCCGACGGCTGTCCTGGCATGCTGGCAGTTGTAGTTTTGCAACAGCTGGAGGCACACTGGTTGGGAAACACTGACCTAGATGATTGTGGGGGGACCCACCGATCACAGGATTGGAGGGCACATGTCCTTCAAGAGAATGGGACTGCGCACGCTTAGCCACCACTCCACTGTCTTTGGGACTTCTGAACATAGCCAAGCTCAGCAATATTTATAAGTCCCATAGAGAATAAATGAAGAAGAGGCCTAGCATAGGAGGGGCTACTCCATTTTCCCTGTGGACACGTGGCCTCCATTCTCCATTCTCATTGGAGGTCCTGTAGATAGGGGATACCTTTTCATCTTGGGATAACCCTTTTAAATGGGCACTGTCATTAAAGGGTACTCCGGCGCTTAGACATCTTATCCCCTATCCAAATGATAGGGAATAAGATGCCTGATCGCAGGGGTCCCGCCGCTGGGGACCTCCGTGATCTTGCACACGGCACCCCGTTATAAACACGCTCCGGGTCTGATTACTGTCGATCACGGGGCCGGGGCCTTGACGTCACGCTCCGCCTCCTCAATGCAAGGTTAAGGGAGGGGGCGTGACAGCTGCCACGTCCCCTCCCTTAGACTTGCATTGAGGGGGTGGGATGTCACACGGGGGCGGAGTTGTGACGTCACGATCTTCCGTTCCCGTGGTCGGGAGCCAGAACCTCCAGCGCTGCCGGAAGCAGTAACAGGTGGGTGCTGCGTGCTATATTGCAGGGGTCCCTAGCGGTGGGACCCCCAGCGGCGGGACCCCCGTGTTCAGACATCTTATCCCCTATCCTTTGGATAGGGGATAAGATTTCTAAGCGCCGGAGTACCCCTTTAAAACAAATTTTTGCTATTGCACTCCTTATGGTAAAAAAAAATCTTTTTTTTTTTTTAAACAAAATAAATTAGAAAGATTTCTATGTTTTATTTGTGTTTAAAAAAAGCTGCCACTAGGTGTCTCCCTACTTGTCCAGAGCTCATTTCCCCCCATCTTTTTCACAGACTTTGGACTCCAACATCAGGAAATGCAGTCTGGAGTGCTGAGGAGGGGCGGGGGTGTAAAGCCTTAGCCAATCATAGCTCATCTCACACTGAACTGCTCTGGGCTGTGTGTAGCAGAGTGAGGGAGGAAGTTCTCCCCTGTATGGCTTCAGATGATGTCACAGCCTGCTGGGGAACGCCCCCTTCCCGGTCGGTGAATCTGACGGAGACTGAGCAGAAAATACAGAGCAATATCAAGGTAGAAAACTAAAAAATAATAAAAGTAAAGGCAGGGGGTGGTTTATCATGATGGGGGCAGTGAACTGGGAGGATAATAACATGTAACAAGATCATGAGAGGTACTCTTTAAAGTCTTAAAGGGAGGCTCCAGGGTAGACAGTTTCTTATTGCAGTTATAAGGGAGTCGAAAATAAGGAATGAGTTATTTTTTAGCCCTCATGTTTACTAAGCATCGCCTTATGATATTTCCACACTCTCTTGCACAGTTGTCTGTATATTGTCCTTACTATAGGACAGTATTCAGAGTAGGGATTGACCACAACAATGATCTCAGATTCCATTTGCTGTTATAGTTTATATAAATCCTGGAAAATCCATTAAAGAGAACCTCTCATGATCTTGTTAAATGTTATAATCCTCCCAGATCACTGCTCCCATCATGATAAGCCACCCCCTGCCTTTATTTTTATTATTTTATAGTTTTCTACCTTGATATTGCTCTGTATTTTCTGCTCAGTCTCAGACAGATTCACAGACTGGGAAGGGGCGTTTCCCAACAGGTGTGACATCATCTGAATCCATATAGGGGAGAACTTCCTCCCTCACTCTGCTACACACAGCCCAGAGTAGTTCAGTGTGAGATGAGCTATGATTGGCTAAGGCTGCACACACACCTCAGCACTCCAGACAGCATTTTCTGATTTTGGACTTCTGCCAGGCCAGTGGAAGTCCAAAGTCTGTGCAAGAGATGGGGGTAAATGTGCTCTGGACAAGTGGAGAGACACCTAGTTGCAGCTTTTTTAAACACAAATAAAACATAGAAAACTTCCTTTTTTTTTTTTTTTTTTTTTTTAAACTAACTACATTAGAAAGACTTTTTTATTTGCCATAAGGAGTGCAATAGCATTTAAATTTGAACCAGATCACAAAAGACAAAGCTCATAATTTAGACTTCAGACCCAATTCCTGAATTCAAGCCTTTATTTTCAGACCCCAGATCATCTAGCAAAAAGCTGCAATATATATAGGAGCCGATGACTACGGAAGGGGAACCGTGAAAATTTAAGATGAGAGCATATATATTTACATGTCCGTCCATATAAACATATTTGATAACCAGGCACATGTTCGGTCACATTGAACATTAACATTAAACATATCTGTATAAATAAAAAGTGATTGGCAGTAGCGCTAATGAGGAATTAAAGGGGTACTCCGGTGGAAAACTTTTTTTTTTTTTTTTAAATGAACTGGTGCCAGAAAGTTAAACAGATTTGGTAATTACTTCTATTAAAATTTCTTAATCCTTTCAGTACTTTTTAGCAGCTGTTTGCTACAGAGGAAATTCTTTACTTTTTGAATTTCTTTTTTGTGTTGTCCACAGTGCTCTCTGCTGACACCTCTGTCCGTGTCAGGAACTGTCCAGAGCAGCATATGTTTGCTATGGGGATTTTCTCCTGCTCTGGACAGTTCTTGATACAAGCATCAGGTGTCAGCAGAGAGCACTGTGGACAACACAAAAAAAAGAAATTCAAAAAGAAAAGAATTTCCTCTCTAGCAAATAGCTGCTAAAAAGTACTGAAAGGATTAAGATTTTTTAATAGAAGTAATTTACAAATCTGTTAAACTTTCTGGCACCAGTTGATTTAAAAAAAAAAAAAGTTTTCCAACGGAGTACCCCTTTAATATACTGGATTACAATCCACATATAGACATAAATACTTGGTGATGCCATTATTCCGGAATGAGGCAAAACATTATTACTCCCAAGTAATCATGCGCATATATTACTATATATATCCGGCAAGTACTGACTTACAAAAACGTTCGAGCGTGTTACCTTTCACGCCATCTGTAATCACAGTTGCTATTGTGGTCCTGTTCTTCTCATCTGAGCTGAGTTTTTGTACAAAACCCGACTGTCAGGAAATATCCGTGCACGGAGAGTTTGGAGGTTTGGCCGGCCCAGATGAGAAGAACGGGACCACAATAGCAACTGTGATTACAGATGGCGTGAAAGGTAACACGCTCGAACGTTTTTGTAAGTCAGTACTTGCCGGATATATATAGTAATATATGCGCATGATTACTTGGGAGTGATAATGTTTTGCCTCGTTCCGGAATAACGGCATCACCAAGTATGTATGTCTATAATCCAGTATATTAAAGGGGTACTGTCCAGAGTAGGAGAAAATCCCCATAGCAAACATATGCTGCTCTGGACAGTTCCTAAAATGGACAAAGATGTCAGCAGAGAACACTGTGGTCATGATGTCAGCAGAGAGCACTGTGTTCCAAAAAGAAAAGAATTTCCTTTGTAGTATTCAGCAGCGAATAAGTACTGGAAGGATTACGTTTTTTTTTTAATAGAAGTCATTTACAAATATGTTTACATTTCTGGCATCAGTTGATTTAAAAAAAAAAAAAAAAAAAGTTTTTCACCGGAGTACCCCTTTAAGTCCTCATTAGCGCTACTGCTAATCACATTTTATTTATCTTTATATCTAACTTTTTAATGGTCTAACAGTGATCCATTAGATTTGCTCTCTCTCTCTCCACGATTACGTGCGAAACGCATCAGACAACTTGCCTTGTACTACGATTTCTTCAATAAAGTAAACGCACGTTTTTATCTGCAACCATCCTGGTGCCGGATCTCGTTCTTCATATATATATATATATATATATATATATATATATAGCTGCTGCCGGGCAAAGTATTTTACCCATAGTGCCAGGGTGTAGTAATTGTATATATGTTAAACATATCTGTCTGCTATAACTCAAAGGTTGTCAGTGCTAATACAAGTGTCAGGATGAAAGCGTGCGGCGGTGAAGCGATATGAATATTATAGCGGTGGTGTCCTTCACATTAGACGCGTCATCTGTCATTGTCCAATTTCCCCTGTCAGTCTACAGCACTTATCGTCTGACCTACGGTGCTCACAGATCAGATACATTATTATCCTGTCGCTTCATTTTCATCCAGCTGCAAGAAGAAGAAGCCCGGGAGAAGATGCAGAAGGATGATGAGGAACTGAGGGCAGCCCGGGCCAGTCTTTATGAAGCCAGGAAGCAATGGAAAACCCTACAGACTGAAATTGAGTCTCTCCAAGCAATGGTAAGGATTTCCCATTAAAGGGGTACTCCGCTGCTCAGCATTTGGAACAAACTGTTCCGTGCGCCGGAGCCGGGAGCTTGTGACATCATAGCCACGCCGCCTTGTGATGTCATGCCCCCTCAATGCAAGTCTATAGGAGGGGGCGTGACAGCCGTCACGCCCCCTCCTATAGACTTGAATTGAGGGGGCGGGGCGTGATGTCACGAGGGGGCGGGGCTATTACATCACGAGCTCCCGTCTCCAGCGCGCGGAACAGTTTTCCAAACGCTGAGCAACGTAGTACCCCTTTAAAGGGGTACTCCCGTGGAAAACTTTTTTTTTTTTAAATCAACTGGTGCCAGAAAGTTAAACAGATTTGTAAATGACTTCTATTGAAAAAAATCTTAATCCTTCCAGTACATTTTATAGGCTGTATACTACAGAGGAAATGCTTTTCTTTTTGGATTTCTCTGATGTCACGACCACAGTGTTCTCTGCTGACCTCTGCTGTCCATTTTAGGAACTGTCCAGAGCAGCATATGTTGGCTATGGGGATTTTCTCCTGCTCTGGACAGTTCCAAAAATAGACAGCAGAGGTCAGCAGAGAGCACGGTGGTCGTGACATCAGAGAAATCCAAAAAGAAAAGCATTTCCTCTTTAGTATACAGCCCCTAATAAGTACTGGAAGGATTAAAAAATTTTAATAGAAGTAATTTACAAATCTGTTTAACTTTCTGGCACCAGTTGATAAAAAAAAAAAAAAAAGGGGTTTCCAACGGGAGTACCCCTTTAAAGAGTTGTGAATAAGGTTATAGCTCTCCTAGACTTCCTGGAATAAATGCGATACCTCATCTAGAAAGGATTAGTATGTTGGATGACAGGACTATTAACAATGTTTGTATAATCAAATATACATGGACAAACTTGGGTGAACTGACCATTTGGACACACTGAGGCTTCAGTCCAGTAGTGGCCAAGTAACACTCAGGCCTGGTTCACACAAATGTATTAAAGGGGTACTCCGGTGGAAAACAATTTTTTTCAAGTCAACTGGTTCCAGGAAGTTATACGGATTTGTAAATTACTTCTATTTAAATCTTAATCCTTCCAGTAGTAATCAGCTGCTGTATACACCAGAGGAAGTTATGTAGTTCTTCCCAGTCTGGCCGCAGTGCTCTCTGCTGACACCTCTGTCCATGTCAGGAACTGTCCAGAGCAGAAGCTAATCCCCATAGCAAACCTCTCCTGCTCTGGACAGTTCCTGACATGGACAGAGGTGTCCGCAGAGAGCACTGTAGTCAGACTGAAAAGAAATTCAAAAAGGATAGGACTTTCTCGGTAGTATACAGCAGCTGATAAGTACTGGAAGGATTAAAAATTTAATAGAAGTCA
This sequence comes from Hyla sarda, assembly GCF_029499605.1. Taxonomy (NCBI): domain Eukaryota; kingdom Metazoa; phylum Chordata; class Amphibia; order Anura; family Hylidae; genus Hyla; species Hyla sarda. The sequence continues at coordinate 24,011,072 of NC_079200.1, forward strand.
TTTACAAATCTGATTAACTTACTGGAGCCAGTTGATTTGAAAAAAATAGTTTTCCTCTGGAGTACTCCTTTAAAGAGTACCTATCACTAAAACTATCCTAAACTAACTAAGGCTATGCTCCCTAACTACAACTAACCCCCCTGCCCCCTCCCCCCCCCCCCCCCCTTCTCCATATCAGGCCAGCAGCATGAGCCCAAAATCTAGCGGCCAGGACATGTAGGGAGCCCCCTAGTGGTTGGTTTTCCCAAGTTAAAATAAACATAAAAATAAACATTTTTGTTAATAACATATATTTAGAAAGTTATTAGAAATAGCTATCTCTTTAACATATAAAAACTTTTTTTAATGATAGATACCTTTTAAGGTCCCAAGTCTTCTTCCAATTGACTTGGACCGAAAGCATCACAGATCACTTTGCTACCTTTAGTTTGGGTCATTAGAACTACAGTTAGGCCAGGATTTAAAGGTGTAGTCCAGTGAAAATTGTATTTATTTATTTTTTTTCCTATCAACTGGCTCAGGAAGTTAAACAGATTTGTAAACTACTTCAAAAAAAAAATCTTAAAGGGGTACTCTCCTGGTTAACATTTTTTTTTTTTTTTTTTTTTTATCAACAGGTGCCAGAAAGTTAAACAGATTTGTAAATTACTTCTTAAGAAAAGAAAAAGAAAAAAAAACACAGTGCTCTCTGCTGACACCTCTGTCCATTTTAGGAACTGTCCAGAGCAGGTGAGGTTCACTATTAGGATTTGCTCCTACTCTGGACGGTTCCTAAAATGGAGAGAGGTGTCAGCAGAGAGCACTGTGGTCAGACAGAAAGAAAACTCCTCTGTAGTATACAGCAGCTGATAAGTACTGGAAGGATTAAGATTTTTAAATAGAAGTAATTTACAAATCTGTTTAACTTTCTGGCACCAGTTGATCTAAAAATAAAAAAAATGTTTCCAGTGGAGTACCCCATTAATCCTACCAGTACTTATCAGCTGCTGAAGTTGAGTTGTTCTTTCCAGTCTGACCCTAGTGCTCTCTGCTTACACCTCTGTCTGTCTCAGGAACTGTCCAGAGAGGTTTGCTATGGAGATTTGATCCTACTCTCTACAGTTTCTGAGATAGACAGAGGTGTCAGCAGAGAGCACTGTGGTCAGACTGTAAAGTACAACTTAACTTTAGCAGCTGATAAGTACTGGTAGGGTTAAGATTTTTTAATAGAAGTAATTTACAAATCTGTTTAACTTTCTGGAGCCAGTTGATATGAAAAAAATTGTTTTTCACTGGAATACTCCTTTAAAGCCATAATATGGATGCAAAAGTGCTTGTGTAATATAGGATTCAGAAACACACATTTTACAAATATATGTTGTAAGGTTTTTTAAACATACAGCATTAAAGGGGTATTCCAGTGGAAATTTTTTTTTTCATATCAACTGGCTCCAGAAAGTTAAACAGATTTGTAAATGATTTCTATTAAAAAATCTTAATCCTTCCAGTACTTATCAGCTGCTGAAGTTGAGTTGTTCTTTACTGTCTGACCACAGTGCTCTCTGCTGACACCTCTGTCTGTCTCAGGAACTGTCCAGAGTAGGAGCAAATCCCCATAGGATAGAGGATAAGATGTCTGATCGCGGGGGTCCCGCCATCTCCCTGCTGCACCTGGCGTTCTTTTAGAGCATTGGGTGCAGCACCGGAGGCTTGCGATGTCACAGCTATCCCCTGCTCGTGACATCATGGCCACGCCCCCTCAATGCAAGTTTATGGGGGGGGGCGTGACTGTGACGTTACAACCCTCCGCCCCACATCGCCAGTCATCGGGCATGGAGCTAAGTTTACTCCATGCACCGGATGTCTAGGGGATAAGATTTCTAGGGGCGGAGTACCCACACCCACACTAATTCCAATACACTGGGTTATTGTGTGGGTGAACAGGAATTCAACGAGGGGTCACTTACTAAAATATTAGAAACAAATACAGAGGGGAGGGCTCAACCTAATTAATAAATACTACGGGTGCTGCTAATCAGTAATTTATAGTAACAATCTAAACCAACAGCAGTAACTACTGCAAGAAGCGCACACCAATATGAAAAATATTATACTTTATTAATTATATCATAACAAATAGAAAAGAGCAATGGCTAAAATCAGTTAAAAAAAACTCTATAAACTAGAGCACACAACATGGGAGAGGGACTATAAACTCCCCCTCCACACTATCCCGTCTGCAATGTACAAATAATACATAAACAATTCTGACTGTGGAAACAATGTACACAATATGCATAGGTAATGACAAAAATAAGCCACAACAAGCTATAGACCGACAATCACTATGTTGATACCAGACGGGATGCCAGAGCCCCACGCGTTCCGTCACACTGTGACTTCCTCAGGGGTGTTGTGAATAACTGCCATATACCTCTTTTTATATGCCTATTGATAAAACAACATACCTTACAGGTGTATATCAGTTTCTCCCATTTGCCAACCTAGGTGGCTGGCGTGGACTTCCGTCCCAGCGCGTCAGCTTCCGGCTTTGCATATGACTAGAAGCGCCATGACTACTCACGTGACCATATCGATCACATGACCGAAAGATGTCTTGCGCCATATCCGCCCGCCCCCTTACTATTGATGCAGACATCACTACGCTTCGCATTCAGCGAGGCGTGTGACGTGACGATCCACGTGTCTCAATTGTGACACGTGGGTAGTCATGTGATCACATTACATAACAACGGGCGTAAGTAAACTTGGTATTCGTTAACCCCAATTGCCGGCGCTGCCGTAGTGGACCACACCTCCCATGCACAAGACCACACAACAGGGATAGACTGGACTAAACTCTCACTATCATGAGTAAATATAAATTCCTTTTACAAATTAATTATAAAATAAACTATAAATAAACAAAATATATATATATATATATATATATAAATCATTACCCAAAACTTATATTAATATCTGGAAAGAATCATACCCATATATATATATATATATATATATATATATATATACTTATATATGTATGCGCATATAGTAGAGAAGGGGAACATATAGAAGAGACATCGATAGATTAAGCCAAAAGCAAATACCCATACTGTAACCCTTTTAGGGGGGATAATACATACCCCCAAATTTATAAATCATTAGATAAATAGATTGAAAAATCCATCAAATTACAAAAAATATATATATATACATATATATAAATAAATAATATTATTATATCTGTACTTGCTATGTGAAATCAAATCCATAATAGTAATTAATAATAAATAAATAAATAAAAGTGAATAAATAACCACAATTCATAATTATAGTGCCTACAATACTTTATACTAAAATCAATACTGTCAATTTTATGGGGGGGGGGGGGGCGTGACTGTGACGTTACAACTCTCCGCCCCACATCGCCAGTCATCGCCAGTCATAGGGCATGGAGCTAAGTTTACTCCATGCACCGGATGTCTAGGGGATAAGATGTCTAGGGGTGGAGTACCCCTTTAAAGGAAAACTGTCAGCCTGTTCACCCACACTAATCCCAATACACTGGGTTATTGTGTGGGTGAACAGGAATTCAACGAGGGGTCACTTACTAAAATATGTCCCGGATAAGTCCCCCAGAAGATCCTCTTCTATATTCTGGGAATTGCGTGCTTGAGTGAACGCCCCCTCCCATAGATTTGCATTGAGGGGGCATGGTCGTGACGTCACAAGCAGGGTGTGAACATAACATCACAAGCCTCCGCCCTGCATTGCCAGTCATTCGGCACGGAGTGCAGTTTTGTGCCCAATCACTGGGTTGAGCAGGCAGTGGTGTGAAACAAGCTTGAGTGAATTATGGCTGCAAATCTTGGCCCTAAGGTGAGTCCGATGACCCAATCTGATGACCACACCCTATAGGAAGTACAAAGGATGGCATTATGACTGCAAATCCACCACAGAGACCCCCATCCACTATTTACAAAGTGCCAAACAAAAAGAACATAATGAATGATCACAGTACAAAATACAGTGTTTGGCTAGGTTCACACTGGGCAGAATTTCTGCCGGAGATCAAGCCGGCGGAACTAGGACCGCGCAGACTGCATTGCCGTCCCCATAGATGTCAATGCATTTCTGAGCAGATCTCCCAAAAGATCCACCCAGAAATGCATTGCCGTCTATGAGGACGGCAATGCAGTCCATGCGGTCCTAGTAGCGCCGGCTAAATCTCTGGCAGAAATTCTGCCCAGAGATTCCGTAGTGTGAACCTAGCCTTACTTTGAGTTCCCTTTATAAATGCCTTATTTATTATTGATTCAAAGGAAAGAAGTCTAAAGTTCACCCTACATGAAACGGAGCAGCACCACCAGAAACAGCTGGAGGCTCTGTCTGCTGTTATTGCCGATTTACAGGAAGAGCTGCAGGAGGTAAGGGAAGGAGTCCGGACACAGCTACAGAAGCACAAGATGCTCCTCAACACCAACATGAAGCTGGAGCAGGAAATCTCAGCGTATCGCAACCTACTGGAAACTGAAGAGACCAGGTGCACCTACCTACATTAAGTGATACTGTACCTATGCCTTAAAGGGGTATTCCAGGAAAAAACTTTTTTCTTTATATCAACTAGCTCCAGAAAGTTAAACAAATTTGTAAATTACTTCTATTAAAAAAAATCTTAATCCTTTCAATAATTATCAGCTGCTGAAGTTGAGTTGTTGTTTTCTGTCTGGCAACAGTGCTCTCTGCTGACATCTTTGTCTGTCTCGGGAACTGCACAGAGTAGAAGAGGTTTGCTATGGGGATTTGCTTCTACTCTGGACAGTTCCCGAGACAGGTGTCATCAGAGAGCACTTAGACAGAAAAGAACAACTCAATTTCAGAAGCTCATAAGTAATGAAAGGATGAAGATTTTTTTTAATAGAAGTAATTTACAAATCTGTGCAAAAAGAAATATATTGCCCGGACCTTCCAAGGTAGTGTAATTTAATTATATAAACAATAGAAAACTGGGTCGTACTCCAATAATAATTCAATGGTTATTTATTTAAAATGTATAGTGCATTATTCCTCACAGGGCCCTTGTGAGAAGAAACACATATAATAGATATACAAAATTAGATATATAAAATTAAAATATAGAAATATTATAAAAATGTATCACTGGCATATAGAATAGCTCTATGTTAATGAATTCATATATCGTCTTTAGAGTATTGTAAAGGTATAGATGTCCTTTACAATACTCTAAAAACGATATATGAATTCATCAACATAGAGCTATTCTATATGCCAGTGATACATTTTTATAATATTTCTATATTTTAATTTTATATATCTAATTTTGTATATCTATTATATGTGTTTCTTCTCACAAGGGCCCTGTGAGGAATAATGCACTATACATTTTAAATAAATAACCATTGAATTATTATTGGAGTACGACCCAGTTTTCTATTGTTTATATAATTAAATTACACTACCTTGGAAGGTCCGGGCAATATATTTCTTTTTGCACATATTTTATTATTTTTGCAACTGTGGTATAGTTGCATGCCCTGTTGACCTCAGGCAGTGTTTATACACTAATTGTGAGCTGCACTTGCACCCTTTTTTTTCTTTCTTCTAATTTACAAATCTGTTTAACTTTCCGGAGCCAGTTAATATATAACATTTTTTTTTTCGTGGATAATCCCTTAAACTAGAACAACATAACACTTAATCTCCATGTCCCTTCACATAGTTATAGTGATCATTATAGGGAGAGCCAAATCGCAAGCAAATTATTGTCCAAGATTAGAAAAAAATGCGGCACTCACCCATTTGTCGAATGCTTCAAAACTCTTTTTTTTTTAAATAATGTAGCAGCTTCACATGCAGCGGGGGGGATACATACATACAGTGGGAGCCACATTTTTTCCTACGGGATCACATTACAGTACTACTGAGCACCGCCACAGTAGGGAGCATAGGTATGAACCAGAGCAGGAATCAAAGAGCCAGGTGTATTCAATTCAGTACAAGTAGTGTCAGACCAAAAGACTTTCAGCTTGGGACTACCCTATGGCTGGGTTCACACTGTGGAATTTCTGGGCAGAATTTCTGCCGGAGATCAAGCCGGCGGCACTAGGACTGCATTTCTGGGTGGATCTTTTGGAAGATCTGCTCAGAAATGCATTGACATCTATGGGGACGGCAATGCAGTCTGCGTGGTCCTAGTGCTGCCGGCTTAATCTCTGGAAGAAATTCTTTCCAGAGATTCCATAGTGTGAACCCAGCCTAAGGGTCTATTCACACGGCAGAATTTTCACTCAGTCTATTGGAGACTAGTAGGTCCTAGCACCTACTGATTCAGTTGGCGCTGGCCGCACTCGGAATCTCTGGGCGGAAATTTTCTAGTGTTAACCTAGCCTAAGGGTCTACGGGCAAAATTTCCACACCAATTCTGCTTCCTTGGGTGGCTTCTGGCTTGTGAGGATTTTGTGTGGAATTGGTGCAGAATTGGTGCAGAATTGGTGCAGAAACTCTGCATGCGTAAATTCAGAAGTGTGGAATCCCATTGAAGTTAATTATTCTTTCAATTGAGGCAGAAATTCCACCCATGTAAATAGACCCTAAGGCTAGAATTTCTGCCGGAGAATTAGCCGGCGGCACTAAGACCGCAAGGACTGCATTGCCGTCCTCATAGACGGCAATTCATTTCTGGGTGGATCTTTTGGGAGATCTGCTCAGAAATGCATTGACATCAATGGGGACGGCAATGCAGTCTGCGCGATCCTAGTTCCGCTGGCTTGATCTCCGGCAGAAATTCTGCCCAGAAATCCCACAGTGTGAACCTAGCCTTAGGGTCTATTCTGCCTCAAATTAAAGAATATAGACTTCTATGGGATTCCGCACTCCCATTCACACTTCTGAATTTCCGCTAGCGGAATAAGATGTCTAGGGGCAGAGTACCCCTTTAATTCTCCCTGTGGTTGCGCTGTAGGGAAACTGTTTCCTTACCGTCAGCCACCCATTACAGATGATTACTGGGGATCTCAGACAAGTTTGCATTAAATGGTTTGCCCAGTGAAAGACAACTCATCCCCTATCCACAGCATAGGTGTCTGATCGCGGGAGGATCGGAATGGGGTCCTGGCTCTCAGACAGAGTACGCGCTGCAGACGGCACAGATTCTTCTAATAATTAATTCTTGTCGTAAGAAGACAAACCATTTACAGGGGTACTCTGCCCCACACATCTTATCCCCTATCCAAATGCCCGCGATCTCCGGCCCGGCACCCCAGTAATTCGCTGCACGGACGAGCGGATTACGGGTGAGCACAACTGTCACGCCCCCTCCCATAAACATGAAAGGGTACTACCGTGGAAAACTTTTTTTTTTTTTTTAAATCAACTGGTGCCACAAAGTTAAACAGATTTATAAATTATTTCTATTAAAAAATATTAATCCTTCCAGCACTTTTTGGGGGGCTATATACTACAGAGGAAATGTTTATCTTTTTGGATTTCTCTTATGTCACGAGCACAGTGCTCTCTGCTGACCTCTGCTGTCCATTTTAGGAACTGTCCAGAGCAGCATATGTTTGCTCTGAGGATTTTCTCCTGCTCTGGACAGTTCCTAAAATGAACAGCAGAGGTCAGCAGAGAGCACCGTGGTCGTGACATCAGAGAAATCCAAAAGATAAACATTTCCTCTGTAGCATACAGCCCCTAAAAAGTACTGGAAGGATTAAGATTTTTTTTAATAGAAGTAATTTACAAATCTGTTTAACTTTCTAGCACCAGTTGATTTAAAAAAATATATAAAAAGTTTTCTACGGGAGTACCCCTTTAATGGAGGAAGGCATGATGACATGGCAGCCCGAAGCCTAGCACAGCTGGCATTCTGAACATAGATGTTCAGAACGCCAGGGTGCCCGGCAGGATCAGACATCAGACCCCTTGCAGTCAGATGTCTAGGGGCGGAGTAAACCTTTAACCCCTAGGTCTAGGTACACAGAAATCAGGTTTTACAGGCTTATGGCTTCCCATAGTGATACAACCTATTAAAAGTAAGATAATAAAATGCTTTTACACTTTTCATGTACACTAAAGGCCCATTTCCATTAAAGGGGACCTCTCATCAAATAAACTTTTGATATATTTTAGATTAATGAATGTTGAATAACTTTCCGATAGCATGTTAATGAAAAATATGCTTCTTTCTATTGTATTTTTCCCGATCAGTCCTGTCAGCAAGCATTTCTGACTCATGCTGGAGTCCTAAACACTCAGAGCTGCCAGCCTGCTTTGTTCACAGCCAAACAGGCTGTGAACAAAGCAGGCTGGCAGCTCTGAGTGTTCTCCTTTGTGAACAAAGCAGACTGTCAGCTCATAGTGTTTAGGACTCCAGCATGAGTCTGAAATGCTTGCTGCCAGGACTGGTAGGGAGACCCCTAGTGGTCATTCCTTCAAAGTGGAAAATTAAATAGAAAGAAGCATATTTTTTAATAACATGCAATTGTAAAGTTATTCTGCATACATTAATCTATAATATATCAAAAGTTTTTTTTGATGAGAGGTACCCTTTAACTATATTATTGTGAATTCTTTCAAGGAAATAAGTCTGGCACTGCTTCTGTAAATGCATCTAGAGAGCTATATTCGGCACAGTGTAATACAGCTAGTGACCGCGTCGGTCTGTATATAGGGTTGCTACAGGTGATGGCGGTGGTCATATCAAAGAAGTCCAGTATTATGACAGAAACTTTAGCAAGTAGAGAGTGTAGATAAAGCAGACAGAAACACAGGGATGGAACAGGTGAGGCGGGGCGGGACAAAGGGGTGGCAACCGGTTTCACGCACTGAGGCGCTTCCTCTGGCCCACGCGTGGGCCAGAGGAAGCACCTCAGTGCGTGAAACCAGTTGCCACCCCTTTGTCACTCCCCCCGCCTCACCTGTTCCATCCACGCTCCCTGTGTGTCTGTCTGCTCTGTTTTACCGACTCAAGTCTGGAATAAAAGTTCTATCCCGTTGCTGAACCTCTGACTGCGGTGAGTGCTTTATCTACACTCTCTACTTGCTAAAATTTATCATAGGGGGAGATTTATCAAAACCTGTGCAGAGGAAAAGTTGCCCATAGCAACCAATCAGATCACTACTTTCATTTTGCAGAAGCCTTGTTAAAAATGAAAGAAGCGATCTGATTGGTTGCTATGGGCAACTGGACAACTTTTCCTTTGCACTGGTTTTAATAAATCTCCCCCTATATTATTGTGGAGACGCCATTTTATAAAAGAGATTCAGAATAAAACTAAAATGAATAATTTACTTCACATATGGTACTATACTGACTTTGTTCTGTTTGTAGGTTATATGGTACTAGACAGGAATCCAAGTTATCTACCAGCAAAATAGGCTTTACCCTTCCTACCGGTAAGTGTGAAGTAGCGCTGAATATTTCCAAAAGTATGGAGCGCCAGAGCAAATGTTGGGCATCAGCTTCACACAACTCTTCCACATGATGGTCAGATGGAGTGGGGAACTCCGGTTCTCTGTGCTAGTAATTGGTGGGGCCCCCTAAATGCATGCATAACAACTGCATATGTGATGAGTAATTGTGGTAAAACCCACAAATATTAGACTTACGTTGGCATATCTAGAGATTTAGGTGGGGCCCTGCCAACTTTCCTAAGATGGCAAATGATAGATAGGCAGTTGGACCGTAATGGTAGGAGATGTCGGCGCTGGATGAAGGAACCAGGAGGAGTGCAGCATAAAATCAAGGCAGGTTTATTGGATGCAACGCGTTTCGCTGCTCATGCGCAGCTTCATCAGGCATGGCTGATGCCTGATGAAGCTGCGCATGAGCAGCGAAACGCATTGCATCCAATAAACCTGCCTTGATTTTATGCTGCACTCCTCCTGGTTCCTTCATCCAGCGCCGACATCTCCTACCATTACGGTCCAACCGCCTATCTATCATTTCTAAGGAGGGCTGCGGATGAGGACACATTTACTTTCAGGCGCTTCCCATTGTTGTGTGTGTGTACACAACCAACTCTGGTAAGCGGCGTGGGATAGATCTCTTCCCCTCCCTATGGGCCTGACCAGCTGATCCCGCACATGGAGCGCCTTCTGTTTTCCTTTTAGATTACTAAGATGGCAAATGGCAGGGGAACGAAGGATTGCACATGGTGGATTTCATGACACCCGATCGCGTCAGGTTACCACTGCCAGAGGTGTCTGTCAATGATTTTTTCAATTTCCCTAGTTAAATAAAGATGCATGGTATGGCTATAAGGAGGTCAGGGGAGACAGCCGCTAGTTATTTATGTACTGACACCTTAACCCCTTAAGGACTCAGGGTTTTTCCGTTTTTGCACTTTCGTTTTTTCCTCCTTACCTTTTAAAAATCATAACCCTTTCAATTTTCCACCTAAAAATCCATATTATGGCTTATTTTTTGCGTCGCCAATTCTACTTTGCAGTGACATTAGTCATTTTACCCAAAAATGCACGGCGAAACGGAAAAAAAAATCATTGTGCGACAAAATCGAAAAAAAAACGCCATTTTGTAACTTTTGGGGGCTTTCGTTTCTACGCAGTGCATATTTCGGTAAAAATTACACCTTATCATTATTCTGTAGGTCCATACGGTTAAAATGATACCCTACTTATATAGGTTTGATTTTGTCGCACTTCTGGAAAAAATCATAACTACATGCAGGAAAATTTATATGTTTAAAAATGTCATCTTCTGACCCCTATAACTTTTTTATTTTTCCACGCATGGGGTGGTATGAGGACTCATTTTTTGCGCCGTGATCTGAAGTTTTTATCGGTATGATTTTTGTTTTGATCGGACTTTTTGATCACTTTTTATTCATTTTTTAATTATATAAAAAGTGACCAAAATACGCTTTTTTGGACTTTGGAATTTTTTTGCGCGTACGCCATTGACCGTACGGCTTAATTAATGATATATTTTTATAGTTTGGACATTTACGCACGCGGCGATACCACATATGTTTATTTTTTATTTTTTTTACACTGTTTTATTTTTTTTATGGGAAAAGGGGGGTGATTCAAACTTTTATTAGGGAAGGGGTTAAATGACCTTTATTAACACTTTTTTTTTACATTTTTTTTGCAGTGTTATAGGTCCCATAGGGACCTATAACACTGCACACACTGATCTCTAATGCTGATCACTGGCGTGCATTAACACGCCTGTGATCAGCATTATCGGCGCTTGACTGCTCCTGCCTGGATCTCAGGCACGGAGCAGTCATTCGTCGATCGGACACCGAGGAGGCAGGTAAGAGCCCTCCCGGTGTCCGATCAGCTGTTCGGGACGCCGCAATTTCACTGCGGCGGTCCCGAACAGCCCGACTGAGCAGCCGGGTCACTTTCACTTTCACTTTAGAAGCGGCGGTCAGCTTTGACCGCCGCTTCTAAAGGGTTAATACCGCACATCGCCGCGATCGGCGATGTGTGGTATTAGCCGCGGGTCCCGGCCGTTGATTAGCGCCGGGACCGACGCGATATGATGCGGGATCGCGGCGCGATCCCGCCTCATATCGCGGGAGCCGGCGCAGGACGTAAATATACGTCCTGCGTCGTTAAGGGGTTAAAAGGGGTACTCCGGTGGAAAACATATACATATTTTTTTTTTTTTTTTTAAAGCAACTGGTGCCAGAAAGTTAAACAGATTTGTAAATTACTTCTATAAAAAAATATTTACCCTTCCAGTACTTTTTAGCAGCTGTATACTACAGAGGAAACTCTTTTCTTTTTAAATTTCTTTTTTTTTCTTGTCCACAGTGCTCTCTGCTGACACCTCTGTCCATGTCAGGAACTGTCCAGAGCAAGAGAAAATCCCCATGGCAAACCTATGCTGCTCTGGACAGTTCCTAACACGGAAAGAGGTGTCAGCCCTGTGGACAAGACAAAAAAAGAAATTGAAAAAGAAAATAATTTCCTCTGTAGCTTGCAGCTGCTAATAAGTACTGAAAGGATTAAGATTTTTAGATAGAAGCAATTTACAAATCTGTTTAACTTTCTGGCACCAGTTCATTTAAAAAAAAATTGTTTTCCACCGGAGTACCCCTTTAAAGGGAATCTGTTGACTCTATATCTTGTAGACATGGGCAGATTGATGATAAAGAGATGATACCTGTATCAGCTGATGCCTGTTTGCAAAGTTATATATGATTAAATTATAAATTTTATAATATATAAAAGTTATGAAGTTATAAATTATAAAATCATGTTTTCCTTCTAAACTCCATAGAGGTTGGGCTGAGCTCTCCCCACTCCTCCCTGCCCTGCATGATTGACATATAGGGATAAATGCTGAAATCCAAAAGAGGAGGGAGGCATGCATTCTACAGCTCAGCCCTAACTAAATAGGAAAATATGATTTTATAACTTTGCAAATAGCTATAACTTAGAGACAGGCATGATTTTAGTTTTTGTTTTTTAATTCTTCCTATCAGCTATCTGCCCATGTCTCCAGCTCAGGGCATGATATAGAGCCAACCAATTACCTTTCAAGAGGTTATCGTAATATAAAATATGAAAAGTTATCACCTATCCACAATATAGGCAACAGCTATCTGATCTGTGGGATCCAAATGCTGGGACCCACACTGTTCATAAGAACAGGGGTCCCTTTTCAGCTAAGCTAATGAAGCGCATGCATGCTGCCATTTATTTTCTATGGGGCTTCCAAAGATAGCAATCGGTTATCTTCAGAAGTCCCATGAAAAATGAATGGAGTGGAGATCAAGCATGCACTGCAGGTCTTTTCACCGTTCTCATAAAGGGGTACTCCGGCCCTAGACATCTTATCCCCTATCCAAAGGATAGGGGATAAGATGTCTGATTGCGAGGGTCCCGCCGCTGGGGACCCCCGCATTTTACCACGCAGCACCCTGAGCAGGCCCTCAGGCTAATACCATCCCGACCACGAGGACGTAAGATCGTAACGTCACAACTCCGCCCCCGTGTGGCGTCACACCCGCCCCCTCAATGCAAGTCTATAGGATGGGGCGTGAAAGCTGTCACGCCCCCTCCCATATATTTGCATTGAGGGGGCGGGTGTGATGTCACACGGGGGCGGAGTCGTGACATCACAATCTTACGTCCACGTGATCGTGATAGTATTAGCCTGAAGGCCTCCCGTGTTTCAAGAAGCCGTTACAGGTGGGTGCCGCATGGTAGAATGCGGGGGTCCCCAGCGGCGGGACCCCCGTGATCAGACATCTTATGCCCTATCCTTTGGATAGGGGATAAGATGTCTAGGGGCGGAGTACCCCTCTAAGGTTGGCTGCGGGTTAGGCCTTAAAATGTGAGTGACTGCCGCTGTATACTGCTGAGTGTCGACACAAAGAAATAAACACCAGACAAAAAGTTGGTATAATATCCTTCTCAGCAGAAGTTTAGCTCACACTGGCTAAGGAGCTGACCCAAGGAGTTCTGTTTATTATACGGAAGTACATTGGTGTTTACAGTTGACAAAAAGGGGAGGTTCAATATCACGTCAAAATAATCATGTTATATTTTGAATGGTTATTTGAGTATTGCGTCTGTATATATTAGCATTTTAAGCATTCATTTGTTTCTTAACCATAGGTCACTTATGTTGCCATTTCCCAATTTTACCAGAAAATTCTGGATGTATCCGTCCTTCTGCACAGTCTATATTTCTTCAGATGTTTTGTCTCTAACTTCCAACTTCTTCTTTATCTTGCGTCTTTTGGCCTCGTCCCAAGGTCTACAAGCAAATAGCAAGTTGATATGTCTCATAAGGAAAATAATGTTTTTCTGAAGCATATTAGCATATATATCTATTTTTAATATATACATATATTGATCAGTAATTAAAACTATAATGGTCATCCTTATCAGTTGCACCCCCCTGTTCAGCTAGTTATACCCTATCCCATGGCCAGGTGATAACTCTTAAAGGGGTACTCCACAGGCCAGCGTTAGGAAGCAAATGTTCCAAACGCTGTTTTCGCGCTGTGGGGGTCGGCTTCGCCCCTTGTGGCATCAAGGCCACGCCTCCTCAATGCAAGTCTTTGAAAGGGAGTGTGACGGCCGCTGCCGGGGTCGGCCTCGCCCCTCGTGGCATCAAGGCCACACCCCCTCAATGCAAGTCTTTGGAAGGGAGTGTGACGGCCGCTGCCGGGATCGGCCACACCCCCTCAATGCAAGTCTTTGGAAGGGAGCGTGACGGCCGTCACGCTCCCTTCCATAGACTTGCATTGAGGGGGCGTGGCCTTGATGTCACGATGGGCATGGCCGACCCCCGCAGCACGAAAACAGCGTTCGGAACATTTACTTCCCAATGCTGGCCAGTGAAGTACCCCTTTAATATTCGGATAACCTCTTTAATGGTCTTTAAGAATTTCCTCACACTCACTGCTGAGTAGAACTAATCCAATCCCCATATGCCATAAGCTTTTTTTTTAACAATAACCAGTTTGATTGATTGAGGCTCAGCTGCAGTACCAGGCAGAGCCCTGTGGGTAAGGGTGGTGCTGTGTCTAGTCTCTGTGTCTATTCTTATTTATGGAATTTCTCTTTCTAGTAACAGGTTCTACATCGAGCTTCTATATCATTAATGAAGTTCATGTTTCGTATTATTTGTATAGGTGCCGTGCAAAAGAGTTCAAAGCTTTACAGGGAATCTCCAGAGCAGCACGACAAACAGCAAGCAATATTTAATGGAAATATTGCGGAGGAGGGTGCGGAGGCCACAGGCACAGTGCAGTAAGTACTAAATGGGCGCTGTCCGATATAATTTTTTTTTATATATATTGTACATCTTTGCAAAACAATAGTTTTTCTAATTTACTTCTTAAAAAAAAATTCACATTTTATTAAAGAAATCTGCCTTTGTAAATCTCACCACCCCCTCCCATAGACTTGCATTGAGGGGGCGTGGCCGTGATGTCACGAGCCTCCGGCGCTGCACCCGATGCTCATGCCCCCTCCCATAGACTTGCATTGAGGAGGGGCACGACCGTGATGTCACGAGCCTCCGGCGCTGCACCCAATGCTCTAAATGAACGCCAGGTGCAGTAGAGAGATCCCCAGCGGCAGGACCCCTGCGATCAGACGTATTATCCCCTATCCTTTGGGGTACTCCAGGGGAAACCTTTTTTTTTGTAAATCAACTGGTGCCAGAAAGTTAAACAGATTTGTAAATTACTTTACTATTAAAAAATCTTAGTCCTTCTAGTACATATTAGCTGCTAAATACTACAGAGGAAATTATTTTCTTTTTGGAATACAGAGCTCTCTGCTGACATCACGACCACAGTGCTCTCTGCTGACATCTCTGTCCATTTTAAGAACTGTCCAGAGTAGTAGAAAATCTCCATAGCAAACATATGCTGCTCTGTACAGTTCCTAAAATGGACAGAGATGTCAGCAGAGAGCACTGTGCTCGTGATTCAGCAGAGAGCTCTGTGCTCGCTTTTGCAAAACTACGACTCCCAGCATGCCTGGACAGCTAAACAGTTGAAGGCACCCTGGTTGGAAAACACTGCCCTAAGGCTAGGGCTACTCAGAAGATTTGGTCACGACACGGATTGTGGCTGCCTTACATTTCCCGAATTGTGCTACATCGCAGCCAATGTAAACAAATATGGTTGTGCTAAGACATGAAAGTCCCAGGTCGCAACCCAACCCTATTTATTTACATTGGCTGCAATGTAGCATGTTTAGGGAGTGACACTAGGTCATCTATGGCCACATCTTGGTCATGGTCACTGATTTAAAGGGGTACTCCGCTGCTCTGCATTTGGAACTGTTCAGAACGCTGGAGCCGGCCCCCTCAATGCAAGTCTATGGGAGGGGGCGCGACAGCCATCACGCCCCCTCCCATAGACATGCATTGAGGGGGTGAGGCGTGATGTCATGAGGGGGTGGGGCTTTGACGTCACAGGCTCCCGGCATCGGCTCCAGCGTTTGGAACAGTTTTTCCAAACGCTGAGCGGCGGACTACCCCTTTAAATGAAGCTGCTCCTTTTTCCTTGTCCCACCTTGACCTGCAGGAATTTCCCGTTCAGCCTATTATTGGCTGCAGTGGTGACCCGTCTCATTCTGTAATGGGCACTTTATTGTGTTGAGATGGGGCCAAGAAGTGTTGACCAGAGGGCACTCATGTCTAGACTATTGCCGGACAACTCCTTCGATGTCATGGCTGTTGTTATGGTTAAAGTTATGGCAAAAATCTATCCATATCCATATAAAATGCTTGTTATTTGTTACCTACTTTGCAGGAAAGAGAAAGTGGACGAAATCATAAGACAGTGGGAAGGCTCCTTCTTCAAGGACAATCCTAAACTCAGAAAGAAATCGGTGTCTTTACGATTTGACCTCCACCTGGCGGCTGCCGATGAGGCATGTTCCCACACCAAAAAAGACAATACCCCTGACATAGAGGTGCGGTTAATCATGAGACGCTCGTGTAGCATTCCCACCATGAGTCCCTGACAGCACATTTACCCACCCAAAGAAAAAAAGGCCGACAGATAAGACGATACACAACAATGGGTAATAGTGCTAACAATATCAAGACAATGGGTCGCGTTGGATCTAAGAGGAATAACGAAAACACATTTTTCATGCAAGTCTTGCAGTTTACTATGATTTCTATGTGTATTTGCAGGCATTAATTTTTGCTCTTCCATCAATGTAAGCCATTTAGATTTGTCTCTGCATGCTCCAAGCCAGGTAAAGGTAAAAAAGTAGCAGCCTAAAATATAGATATTTGAATTATTTGTTGCCAGCCGCTTCAATTTACTTCAAAAGCTCCTTCACGATCCCCTGTTTTATACTTCTCCGTCACCATTACATGACTCTTCAAATTCACTAACACGTATTTCAAGGAATTGTCCACTATTAGATAACCTCATTTAAATCACCTGTTGAGGACATTATGACCTAAAAGTCCAGGGATAAACCAGGAAAAGTCCAGGGATAAACCAGGAAAAGTCCAGGAATGAACATTCGACTGTTCTATAGCAAAGCTAAATAGGGTGCTATTGATCTACCATATATTGGCCCAGATTTACTAAGAGTGTGGTGTAGGTTTCCTTGTGGATTTTAATTCCCTACAATTTTTTTTCCCACAGGATTTACTAAGCTTTCCCTACATTTTTCACTTTTCCTTACATTTTCCTTTTTTTACACATGCTCTGATCTGTGGGGTTTTCCTCAGCTCCAATCCACTAAATTTTCTGTGGAAACCTTAGTAAATATGTTGGGTACACCCCCCCTCCCCCCTTTTGGTGACCACACCCCCTTTCCCTGACGACCACGCCCCTTTTTCGGGTTTTCTTGGAGTGGAGAGTTAGTCGGGTTTTTTTCAATTCTGGCACAAATTCTGGCGCAGACAGAATTTCTGGCGCAATGCACCAGAATCTGGCGCACAACATGACAAAACATGTTGGGCTTGCAATAGTAAATTAGGGCCATTGTCTTTTATGATGGGCCACCACTGCTTGAGTTCAAAGTTTAAGAAATGTGACCAGCAATGGTGGTGGACAAACCTATCAAACATGGTTCTAGTGGCGTAGCTAATGGTGAAAAGGGGCTTACAACTGTGGTGAGGATCTAAGTGCATTGAGTTGGTATCATATGGAAAAAGAAACAATACTTAGGGAAGTGGTTATTATAATCTCAAGGGTACGGTCTTACGTGGCGCAGCAACATGGACAAGGTGTAGCCATAACTAGGAGCATAAAACTAGTTGTGTCCATAAGGGTCAACAAAGAGCAGATTTACTTAAATGGGTATTCTGAACGCTGGAGCCGGTGTCGGGAGCTCGTGACGTAATAGCCCTGCCCCTCATGATGTCATGCCCCGCCCCCTCATTATGTCATGCCCCACCCCCTCAATGCAAGTCTATGGGAGGGGGCGTGATGGCTCTTAGACAGAAAAGAACAATTCAACTTCAGCAGCTCATAAGTACTGAATGGATTACTGAATGGATTAAGATTTTTTAATAGAAGCAATTTACAAATCTATTTAACTTTCTGGAGCCAGTTGATTTATATATATATATATATATATATTTATATATATATATATATATATATAAAAAGTTTTTTCCTGGAATACCCCTTTAAGACTGGGCTCATTCCTGCATTGTGTTTGCAGTTGTTCTTCTCCATCAACAGTGGATCTGTACTACAATGGACCTTATTGACTTTAATGGGGTCCAGTAGGTTTCCAGCATGGTGTCAAGTATTTTACTAGACAAAATAGTACAGCTTGTTGAACCCAACAGAACCTCCAAGAGTAACATGCATATCAGTGTGGTAGCAGGGTGTGATGAGGGCAGATGTTGTTACCCTAGGGGCAGATGGCATTAACACCTTGTGTTTGTGACGCCAGGGCGTGGTTAAGCCTATAACCACCCAAAGGTATACCGCTGGATCCTGGGCTAGGCGCGGGGGCTATAATGACTCCGATGCCAAGTTACGGACAACGGTAGCTTTACTAAGGGTAGACAGTTGTTAAAGTCTATACAGTTCAGCCAGGGCCCAAGGAGGTGACCAGTGACGCAGACCTTAAGGGCTTGCTGGGACTTGTAGTAGGACTGGACAATTGAATGCAGACCACGCTGACTTGACGCAAGAGCTCTAAGCTCCAAGAGAGACAGAGAAGCTCCACCCAGGGCCTATATGGGGGAGACTAGCAGGGAGCCCATAGGTCACTCTTGGGATCACCTGGTCACTGGTGCCTCCTGGGTAACAATCACATGACATATCACATGGTATAACTCTTAAAGCAACATTACATTTTATAACACTTTACATGGTAAAACATATTTACAATGGGGAAACAAGTTGAAGGGGCCTTGGGGGACACTAAAGGAGGCTGCCTGACAGGACAGCAGGAGCTCGGGGTAACACCTTACTGGGCCACCACATCAGCCTATGGGTTACTACACTGGATATTCATGTTACTGTAAAGACCAGTGACGTGCACAGGTTGACTAGAAGGGGTGCTTGAGCCCCTGCCCTTTTGATGTTCCTCCTATAAGTGCCCTCGGCAGTCTGGCATCATTATGTGGACATTTATATAAATAATTATAAGAAGTGCACTTTTATTTTTAGTTCAGCCCCTGTCCCCAAAATTATCTGTGCACGTCCCTGGTAAAGACCAGAGTAGTCCAGCATCACTTTTACCCCACGATTGCCAGACCATGTTTGGTACAGATAGACCTTTGTTTCCACGCCAGAGTTTTTCCAGTTTCCAGTCGCCTTGTCCCGGCCACATGTCTGTCTATATGGCCAGGCAATCCATTTATACACTAGCACACTGAAACGAATACATTCTGAAATTAAATAATGCTTCAGTATTAGAGATGAGCAAACTTACAGTAAATTCGATTCGTCACGAACTTCTCGGCTCGGCAGTAGATGACTTTTCCTGCATAAATTAGTTCAGCTTTCAGGTGCTCCGGTGGGCTGGAAAAGGTGGATACAGTCCTAGGAGACTCTTTCCTAGGACTGTATCCACCTTTTCCAGCCCACCGGAGCACCTGAAGGCTGAACTCATTTACGCAGGAAAAGTCATCAACTGCGGAGCCGAGAAGTTCGTGACGAATCGAATTTACTGTAAGTTCGCTCATCTCTAATCAGTATGTATAGGTTTTATGTAATATTGTGTGTGTATAAATATATATATATATATATATATATATATATATATATATATATATATATACATACATATTGGGGGAGATTTATCATAACCTGTGCAGAGGAAAAGTTGCCCAGTTGTCCATAGCAACCAATCAGATCACTTCTTTCATTTTTAACAAGGCCTCTGCAAAATGAAAGCAGCAATCTGATTGGTTGCTAGGGCAACTGGGCAACTTTTCCTTTGCACAGGTTTTGATAAATCTCCCCTATTATTATTATAATAATTTTTTTATTTTTTTTTAAACTTTGGAACAATTAGTTTTTTATATTGTGTTCAGGTACATAACAGGACTCTCCATGCACTGATTTTCTGGGGAGCTTCTTGTGTGATTGCACAAAGCAGAAAGTAGGGCTGCAGTGTAAAGCATGGGGGAGGAGCTGAGCAGCAGCCTGATCCAGTGTTTCCAAACCAGGGTGCCTCCAGCTGTGGCAAAACTACAATTCCCAGCATGCCCGGACAGCCTTTGGCTGTCCGGGAATGCTGGGAGTTGTAGTTTTGCCACAGCTGGAGGCACCCTGGTTGGCAAACACTGCTCTGGTCAGACAGCAGTCATGCTTTTGCCCTATTAAAGGGGTACTCCGGTGGAAACCTTTTTTTTTTTTTTTTTTATCAACTGGTGGCAGAAAATTAAACAGATTTGTAACTTACTTCTATTAAAAAATCTTAATCCTTCCAGTATTTATTAGCTGCTGAATACAGCTACAGAGGAAATTATTTTCTTTTTGGAACACAGAGCTCTCTGCTGATATCATGACCACAGTCCATTTTAAGAACTGTCCAGAGTAGGAGAAAATCCCCATAGAAAACATATGCTGTTCGGACAGTTCCTAAAATGGACATAGATGTCAGAAGAGAGCGCTGTGGTCAGGATGTCGGCAGAGAGCACTGTGTTCCAAAAATAAAATAATTTCCTCTGTTGTATTCAGCAGCTAATAAGTACTGGAAGGATTAAGATTTTTTAATAGAAGTAATTTACAAATCTGTTTAACTTCCTGGCACCAGTTGATTTAAAAAATTAAGTTTTCCACCGGCGTACCCCTTTAACCCCTTAACGACGCAGGACGTAAATGTACGTCCTGGTGAGCTGGTACTTAACACACCAGGACGTACATTTACGTCCTATGCATAACCGCGAGCATCGGAGCGATGCTCACGATATGCGCGGCAGGTCCGGGCTGCTGATAGCAGCCAGGGACCCGCCCGTAATGGCCGACACCCGCGATCGCGTGGATGTTCACCATTAACCCCTCAGATGCCGTGATCAATACAGATCACGACATCTGCAGCATCGCGGTACTTTAAATGGATGATCGGATCGCCCGCAGCGCTGCCGCGGCGATCTAATCATCCAGCATGGCGGCCGGAGGTCCCCTCACCTGGCTCCGGCCGTCTCCCGGGGTCTTCTGCTCTGGTCTGTGATCGAGCAGACCAGAGCAGAAGATCACCGATAATGCTGATCAGTGTTGTGTCCTATACATAGCACTGCACAGTATCAGCAATCAAAGGGTTGCTATAGATAGTCCCCTATGGGGACTATTAATGTGTAAAAGTAAAAAACTGTGAAAAATCCCCTCCCCCAATAAAAACGTAAATTGTCCCATTATCCCTATTTCACCCACAAAAAATGTAAAAAAAATGTTTTTATATACATATTTGGTATTACCGCATGCGTAAATATCCCAACTATTAAAATAAAATGTTAATGATACCGTACGGTGAACGGCGTGAACGTAAAAAGAAAAAAGTCCAAAATAGCTGCTTTTTCATAACATTTTATTCCCAAAAAAATTAATTAAAAAAGTATTAAAAGTTTTATAGAAGCAAATATGGTATCAATAGAAAGTACAGATCACGGCACAAAAAAATTAGCCCTCATAACGCCGCTTACACGGAAAAATGAAAGAGTCATAGGTCTTCAAAATAGGGGGATTTTAAATGTAGTAATTTGGTTAAACAGTTTGCGATTATTTTTTAAGCGCAACAGTAATAGAAAAGTATGTTATCATGGGAATCATTTTAATCATATTGACCCAAAGAATAAACAACACACGTCATTTTTACCGTAAATTGTACGGTGTGGAAACAAAACCTTCCAAAAATTGCTAAATTGCGGTTTTCTTTTTAATTTCCGCACACAAATAGTATTTTATTTTGGTTGCGCCATACATTTTATGGTAAAGTGAGTGATGGCATTACAATGGACAACTGGTCGCGCAAAAAACAAGCCCTCATACTAGTCTGTGGATGAAAATATAAAAGAGTTATGATATTTTGAAGGCGAGGAGGAAAAAACGAAAACGTAAAAAATAAAATTGTCTTAGTCCTTAAGGCCAAAATGGGCTGAGTCCTTAAGGGGTTAAAAACAACAGTGATAAAGATAGTGACTTACTCATATGGGCCGTCCGCGCTTATATGAGCCTTTATATGGCTGTAAAATAATAAGGTTATAATTGTGTTTACTGGCGATGATTAATTTGTTCCTAATTAAGCAATTAACCTGCCCAATAATTATAATTACCTTTACTATATTTAGATGATATTTACAGCTACTTTTGCTGCCACATCCTCGTATGACACACTCGCATTTATTTTATTCTTAGCCACGCAACCTAATACAGTCTAATGATGGTTGCATTTTGTTGCCGCCCGTAAAGGGGTACTCCCCTGGAAATTTTTTTTTTTTTTAACTCAACTGGTGCCAGAAAGTTAAACAGATTTGTAAATTACTTCTATTTAAAAATCTTAATCCTTCCAGTACTTATCAGCTGCTGTATGCTCCACAGGAAGTACTTTTCTTTTTGAATTTCCTTTCTGTCTGACCACAGTGCTCTCTGCTGGCACCTCTGCCCATTTTAGGAAGTGTCGGGAGCAGGATGAGTTTTCTATGAGGATTTGCTCCTGTTCTGGACAGTTCCTGACATGGACAGAGGTGTCAGCAGAGAGCACTGTGGTCAGGCAGAAAGGAAATTCAAAAAGAAAAGAACTTCCTCTGGAAAATACAGCATCTGATAAGTACTGGAAGGGTTAAGATTTTTTAATAGAAGTGATTTACATATCTGTTTAACTTTCTGGCACCAGTTGATTTAAAAAATTAAGTTTTCCACCGGCGTACCCCTTTAACCCCTTAACGACGCAGGACGTAAATGTACGTCCTGGTGAGCTGGTACTTAACACACCAGGACGTACATTTACGTCCTATGCATAACCGCGAGCATCGGAGCCTTTAAAACCCTTAATATTCATGGAGCTTTTATAGTTCTAATTTTAGGACATTTTTTTGTTTTATTTTATTTTATATTTTTTTTTTGCATCATCTGCAAAAGAGAACCAAAGTAACATTTCCTGCGTATAGGATTTTCTTCAGGGACTTTGCATGTAATATGTAAATTATTCTACTTTAAAATGTATGCATTATAATGAAGTTTATGTATTTTTATCGCCCCTTGTTGCACTGAAATCTGATCACTTACAAATATGCATAAGATTTCCTCAATGGTGAGGTAAGGTGGGCTCCCAAGTCAGTGAAGGGAGTCAACATTTCTTAGCCGGGGTGGAGAGCAGGTACATCCAGTGAACCTGACTGGAGACCCCCAGAGGGATATCAGCCACGGATTCCTGAGTTTGTTGGCGACTCAGGAATCCAGATTGACATAGTTGGGTACACTGAAATGGACTTTTTTAGTTTTTATTTTAGTGACGACTTTGTGAATCTGATGGTGGAGCAAACTTACTTATACGCACAACAGTTGTTGATGCAGCCGAAATGAGGACGTGTTGGAGCCTCGGGCTGAATATGGGCCTATTCAAAAAACCAAGTGTCAGGCAGTACTGGAGCGGGGACGTCCTCTACCAGACCCCGCTCAACAGTATGGCCATGACACGTCCCCAGTTCGAGGCCATACGGAAATGCCTCCATTACACTGATAATGCAGAATGTCCCCCCAAAGTGATCCCAACTATGACCGGCTTTACAAAGTGAGGCAGGTCATAGATAACTTTGGGGCCAAATTTGGGGAGGTGTATGTACCCCTAAGGGAGCTCTCTGTAGATGAGTCTCTTATCAGTTTTAAGGGGAGACTCATCTTCTGCCAGTATATTCCCTCAAAGCGGGCACGGGAATAATAAAATTTGTGAGAGTACCTCCGGGTACACTTACAAGTTTAGAGTATATGAGGGACGAGATTCCCGTATTGAACCCCCAGATTGTTTCCCCACTCTGGGTGTTAACGGGAAACTCGTTTGGGACCTTGTGCACCCATTGCTGGATAAGGGTTACCACGTGTACGTAGACAACTTTTATACCAGCATCCCTCTCTTCACATCCCTTGCCGCCAGATCCACATCCGCTTGTGGGACCGTGCAGAAGAACCAGATAGGCCTCCCTCTAAATTTTCTTCAGACACCTATGCCCAAGGGTGAGTCCCGTGCCCTTACCCATGAGAATCTGTTGCTGATCAGGTATAAGGATAAGAGGGATGTCCTTATGCTCACCAGGATTCATGTTAACGGCAGCTCACCTGTCCCTGTGCGAGGTACCACAACACCGGTCCTCAAGCCTCATTGTATTCTGGACTACAATCGGTATATGGGGAGAGTTGATCTTTCTGATTAAGTCCTCAAGTCATACAACTCCATGTCGAAAACCCGTGCATGGAACAAAAAAGTTGCGGTCCTCTTGGTACAGGTTGCCATGTACAACTCTTTTGTTCTGTCCCAGTACGCTGGCAACATAGGGACATTCCTTCAGTTCCAAAAAGAAGTCCTAAGGGCTCTGATCGTTGGCGACCGGAAAAGAGCAGGCCGGACTTCCCAAGGAACCGGAAATATAGGTGCCAGGATCATCCCAGGCCAACACTTTCCAGGTGAGGTCCTCCACACTGGAAAGAAGGGACAATTCCAGAAAAAATGCAGTGTGTTACAAGAGGGGGATACAGAAGGACACCACCACTTGATGTGATACTTGCCCCGATCATCTCACACTTCCATGGAGTACTAAATATTCCCTTTTCATTTTAATTTCCCATAATTTGACCCCAATGTACCAAGTCCAGAGTACATTCCAAATTATAACCCCATGAACCACTAAATTGCCCAAAAAACACTTTCATAAAAAAAAGTAAAACCTTATGAGACCTCTGGGGGTATTTTTTCAAAAAATGGGTCATGGGTCACTGAGTCACTAGCATCGGGTGGGTTTTATGTTGCCTCAAATGCACAGCGCTCTCTCTCTCCACCTGAGCGGGTGCGCATTTGAGGCACCAGGTTAGAGACGGCCACACACATCACATTCCCAGAATGATGATTCAAAGCATAGGGTTTGGGGTGGGCATATTTTTTTTACTTTTGGCTATGCTAATTGGCATATCAGTAATAAAATTGTAATTTTCACTTTCCCCATAGTACACTTCATCCATTCCTGGAAAATACATTTCGGGAACAACCGTCCGTTCCAAATGTCAAGTCCCCCTATACACCTTCCCCAGGGGGTGAACTCTCTGTGATAGGGTCACATGTGGGTGTTTCTTTTTGTTATTTTCCGCTGAATATATGTAACCGTCAGCTACTGATATGCACTAGGCCTCAAATGCAAACAAATCTCCATGACTCTTGAGCCCTGTAGTACGCCCACACAGCATTTTACGTCCACATATGGGGTATTTCCATACTCAGAAGCAATGGGGTTACAAAATTTGCGGGGCATTTTCTCCTATTACGCTTTGTGCAAATAAAAAATTTGGGGTAACACCGGTATTTATGTGAAAAAAAAAACATTTTGTCATTTTAGAGCCCACTGTTCAAAACACCTGTGAGGTGTAAATACCCCTTGTTACGTTCCTTGAGGGGGTGTAGTTTCCAAAATTATGGCACTTGAGGGGGGGGGGTCCCACTGTTCTGGCACAATGACCCCTGACCGATTCAAGCTAAATTCTCTAAAAGCTGAATGGCGCTCCTGCTCTTCTAAGACCTGGTGTGCACCCGCAAAGCAGTTTACATCCAAATATGGTATGTCCTTACTCCAAAGAAATGTATTTAAAAATTGTGGGGGACATTTTCTCCTGTTACCACTTATGAAATTTAAAAATTTGGGGTAACCCCAGCATTTTAGTGTAAAAAATCTAAATTTTCCTTTTCAAATCCCACTTTAATGAACATTTATCAAACACCTGTGAGTTAAGGCTCACTGTACCCCTTGTTATGTGCCTTGAGGGGTGTAGTTTCCAAAATAGTATGCCATGTGTTTTTTTTTTTTTGCTGTTCTGGCACCATAGGGGCTTTCTAAATGCGACATGCCCCCCAAAAACCATTTCAGCATAATTTTCTCTCCAAAAGCCAAATGTGGCTCCTTCTCTTCTGAACATTGTAGTTCGCCTGCAGAGCATTTTTCATCCACATATGGGGTATTTCCATACTCAGAAGAAATGGGGTTACAAATTTTGGGGGGCATTTCCTCCTATTACCTCTTGTAAAAATTGTGAATTTGGGGGGAAAAAAAACTGCATTTTAGTGAAAATAAAAAATAATTTACACATCCGACTTTACCGAAAAGTCGTCAAACACCTGTGGAGTGTTAAGGCTCACTGTACCCCTTGTTACGTGCCTTGAGAGGTGTAGTTTTCAAAATAGTATGCCTTGTGTGGTTTGCTGTTCTGGCACTATAGGGGATTCCTAAATGTGACATGTCTGCCAAAAACCATTTCAGCAAAATTCACTCTCCAAAATCCCATTGTCGCTCCTTCCCTTTATTTTTCCAGTTGAATACCCCTTTAAATATGTTCATCACTTTTACTGTGACAACAACAGCTGCTGGGCATTAAGCCAAAGTCAAACAATCTTAAAGTTAAAGAGTGTTTACTACTAAAACTTCCTAATTTCCAAAATTATGGGTTATGGGTCCAGCTAATCCAGGATTCTGAATCTAAGTTACTCTATGCATAATAAAATCCTCATTCAGGTCAGTAGAGGAAATAGGCTGTAGGGGGTATTGGTACGTCTTCCCACTTGGCTATGCTAACTAACAAGAAAAAGCTTCCCTAGGCTACTTTCACACCATAGATCTCCATCATATCCATAGACCTCCATCATTTGGTGCAAGACAAATAAGTGTCTTTTTGGTTCCCGTTTGGGTGGTTTCTGACGAGGTCTCTGTTATATTTTATGGACTGTATTTCATACAGAAGGATTCAGTAAAAAAAATGTATTCCACAAGATATTTATGATGGGATTTTGTGTTTGATGGATGTCCCTTAGTGGCATCAATCATAGGCATATGTCCATGGTATACATAGTGGAGTGCCCCAATGTATACCATTGTTGGATGCTGTAGAAACGCAATGTGAAAAGAGCCGTATCCCCACCACAAGAAGGGAAACCTCTAACATAGACAGGTTGGGAAGGGGAAATTAGGACATTTCAGGGAAGAGTGCAGAAGAAAAGGAGACCAAATCTACAACCAAAATTCAGTTTTCAGTGAATTGCCTTTAAAGGGTACCGTTCATCAAAAAAAACCTTTTGATATATTATAGATTAATGTATGCAGAATAACTTTCCAATTGCATGTTATTAAAAAATATGCTTCTTTCTATTTAAATTTCCACTTTGAAAAAAATGACCACTAGGGGTCTCCCTACCAGTCCTGTCCGCAAGCCTTTTTTTTTTTTTTTTTTATAGATTTCAGACTCATGCTGGAGTCCTAAATCTCAGACTGCAGGCGGGACACAGTCAAGCTCAGCACTGCTCCCTGCCAGGGAGCAGTGCTGAGCTTGTCTGTGTCCCGGCTTTAGTCTGAGATTTAGGACCCCAGCATGAGTCTGAAATCTATAAAAAAAAAAAGAAAAAAGGCTTGTGGCCAGGACTGGTAGGGAGACCTTTCTGAAAAGAAACACTGCAACTATTTTTGGTAGATTTGGTTTCTACAGTTGGGCCCAGCATATGAAGGGTAGGACCTCAACCCTGCATGCAAATGGTGGATTATTGAGCAGATGCATTTATGACACTGAAAATATCCATTTTGTCATTGCAAATCATAATGCAATAGCTAACTGCTGACTAGTACTGTAATAATATATGTATGCAGGCTATATAATGCGCTGCTGGAGATGCTTCTCAGCTTCGCCTTTTAGCAATATCCGGCTTCATGAATGTAAAAGCCTTGACAATTGTGTTGTTATATGTTTGGTTTTCCGGGTAGTCGTACTAATAGAATCTAGTTCTGTGTATGTATAAGTAAGTAATAAATGGATATAACTGGGGGGAATAATACGTGATGCATCATTGTTACAGGGGGAGACTTTATTAAATGCATTGGTTTGGATGCTTATCGAAGTGAGCCGATGATGTGTGGATGACTATTGGCAATTTTAAATAAACTTGCTGGTTTTTCATTAATGATTGTCCGAGTTTTTATGCTTTTTCCAGGCATATATAGAGGATGCGATGTGATGACTGAAGCTTCCTTAAAGGGGTACTCCCGTGAAAACCTTTTTTCTTTTCTTAAATCAACTGGTGCCAGAAAGTGAAACAGATTTGTAAATCACTTCTATTAAAAAATCTTAATCCTTCCAGTACTTTTTAGGGGCTGTATACTAAAGAGAAATCCAAAAAAGAAATGCATTTCCTCTGATGTCATGACCACAGTGCTCTCTCTCTGCTGACCTCTGCTGTCCATTTTAGGAACTGTCCAGAGCAGCATATGTTTGCTATGGGGATTTTCTCCTTCTCTGGACAGTTCCTAAAATGGACAGCAGAGGTCAGCAGAGAGCACTGTGGTCATGACATCAGAGGAAACGCATTTCTTTTTTGTATTTCTCTTTAGTATACAGCCCCTAAAATGTACTGGAAGGATTAAGATTTTTTAATAGAAGCGATTTACAAATCTGTTTAACTTTCTGGCACCAGTTGATGTAAAAAAAAGTTTTCCACGGGAGTACCCCTTTAAAGGAGTACTCTGCTGGTCAGCGTTTGGAACAAACTGTTCCGAACGCTGGCGCCAGTGCCGGGAGCTTGTGATGTCATAGCCCCGCCCCCTCAATGCAAATCATTATTATGGGCAATCATCTAGCTTATATAGCCATTGCAATTAGCATAAGTTCCCACTCTCACTAGGGAGGTGAGTGTAGCTTTGGCATACCATATAAGGTATGCTTCCTCTGTTAGATTTTTTGGGAAAACTTTTAGGCGTTGGCCAGAACAGGAAATTCCTTACACGGAGGGAGGGGAAAAAACAAGGAGCAGACCGCCGGCGGTCAAATAGCTTGGACCGTCCCACCGCGATAAGGTGGCCTCATTGGGACGGACCCTACACTGTGAATATGCCTCTGTGTGAACAGTTCAGTAAGCATGGCAGGGTCTGGAACATCCAAGACACCTTATATACACACCTGATAGAGGTGGGTGGGGTGCAAGGCCAACATGGAGGTAGCCACTCCCCCATATGTGCAATACAGACAAAGAATAAGTCAGCCAGCACTGAAACAAGGAGCAGAGCAGCGTGGGGGACGGGCTTTGTCAAGTAGTCTTTTTATAATGCACACACACACATATATATATATATATATATATATATATATATGGAAATAAAGAAAAGCCGCAGCACTACTCAGCCCAGTCCGTTAGTGGTGCCAGCGCTCCAACCTGATCAGGGTCCTTGAAATATAGAAATCCAACAAGCGCAGCACTCGAATAGAATAAAGTGCATTTATTTTTTCATGTCTCAATACAGCAACGTTTCTGCCCCTATGGAGCCATTTTCCAGCCTGTGATACACACAATCTAAGGGGTATAAATACCCAGTCCTAGTGCAACATTACACATCACGTGATTCACAACAATCAATTAATAATTAAGCAAAAAAATATAAATAAGAAGTGAAATACATAATATTCCGTGCTTTCAATAAAATATAAAGTGCATGTTATCTAGTAAGTTTTCTCCCCATGATCCTTATATAGGTATTGAACTCTATCCTTTATGAATAAGCCAGATGACGGCAGGCATGCAGCCGGCGGTTACCAGGCAACACTAGGTCCGTGTACACATGAACGCATTCATCTAGGTGGATGTGACTAGGTATGTGTCACGTGATCGGAACGCCGCGGTCTCCTTCCCTACTCTCGTCACCAGATACTGGAGGCGTTGATATGGTGATGGGTCACGTGGGCGGCCCGGTCATGTGACTGCATTCCAGGAGTCTCTTTCACCAATACACGCATGCGCAGTGCATTTTGACCCACGCTAGCGCCGCCATTGACAGAGCGTGTGAGTAATATCTCCCTGGTCTTGTGTTAATGTTAATATATAATTATGTACAGATGAAAGCGTTTAATAATTAGATCTTAGATAGAAGATTATGCCAGAAATGGTGCTTTTCAAGCATTGTTTTTAAATTTACACAATAATGCACAATAATGCTGTGGTGTCCCAGTACCGCATTCTATACGGTACTTGTTTATTTATGGGTCCCCATAGCCAGAGTCCCTAGGACTTAGGGATCCCTGTTAGCCAGTCTACCCCTGGTCGCCTCTATTCTAGTGTATAGATCTCTAATTTATTCATAGGTTAATATAAATAGAATAACATGTGTAAATAAATGGTTAATTACTTGTTTCCATTAGCGTTGCAGGACCTGCGGGTCATGTGACGAGGTGAACTCTATGGTATTTAGCTTAAGGACCTTTGGAGGCCCATGACGTAAGCAATCCCATCTCACCATGTAATGGTGAATGGCAGACGTTTGGACCAGATTCGCCCCGCCCCCTGCCCATATAAGGGAGCGGCGGCCATGTTTCTCTCTCTTACCTCGTGGGCTGTCAAGCAAGCAAGACCTGCACAGCAGTATTTGTAATGAGTTAGGACCGAGCCTTGCGGCAACGGCTGAACAATTATAACTATAGAGTGTATCACCTCCCAAACACTCTGCAGCATCACCGGACCTAATACCTCCCCTAAATCCGGACGGATCTGCAAATCTCTTCCTAAATTCAGAGACTGTATGTCTAGCTCAAGGTCCCCAACTACTGTCAGTCACTAAGCAACCTAAGGACTGTTTGTATGAGACTGTTACTGTGCCGTGGATATTGCAAGCACTTCAGTAAAAGTTATTCAAGTTTAAATCTCCTTGTGGACCTTCAGTTATTTTATGCACCTATCGTTACTGGGAAGGGCGGCGATAGGCCGGAACATTGATTCAGCATACCAGCCCTCAGCCTGGCGTCACGAACTCTAGGGTTAACATTAACCCCTTGTATACCTATACCTAGGGGCAGAAATGTTGCTGTATTGAGACATGAAAAAATAAATGCACTTTATTCTATTTCTATTTAAATATAAATATACATCCACTACAAGTTCATCATCACCTATTGGGTCTCCTATGGCTTCTCATAGGCCCCTCCCCACTTTGCTCTATCTGTATACTGCTGCTACCCTATCGGATCAGGATATATAGTAGTACAGTGACCCCTCGACCTACGATGGCCCCGACATACGATCATTTCAACATACGATGGTCTCTCAGAGGCAGCATCAACATACAATGCTTTTTTATGTTGGGGCCATCGCATAAACGGCTATCCGGCAGCGCAGACTGCTTCAGCTACCACCGGATAGCCGTTTACGGTGCCCCGTGTGCTCCGCGTCCTCTTCGGGATCCCCTCCATCGTCGTCGCTCTCCATCGACGTCATCACGTCTCTGCGCACGCCGTCCCGTCATCCAATAGGAGCGGCGTGCGTAACAACGTGATGGCGGCGACGGAGAGCGCGGATGCTGGGGAAGCAGAGGCCTTGCCGGAGCGTCGGGGACACCCCGGGGATACGGCGACAGCGATGGAAGGCGACATCAAGGGCAGCGTTGACGAGCGTTGACGGTCCGGAGCGGAGGGGACAGGTGAGTACAACTTCCTCTAACAGTGGTCTTCAACCTGCAGACCTCCAGATGTTGCAAAACTACAACACCCAGCATGCCCGGACAGCCAACGGCTGTCCGGGCATGCTGGGTGTTGTAGTTTTGCAACATCTGGAGGTCCACAGGTTGTAGACCACTGTCCTATACTTTAAATTGCACGGATCCCTCAACATACGATGGTTTCAACAAACGATGGTCCATTTGGAACGGATTACCATCGTATGTTGAGGGGCCACTGTAATAGACTTCCCCAGAAATTTTTGCCGTGATTTTCCCGAAATAACAGGAATATGACACTAAGGTGCTGTGATTGCACAAATCACAGTAAAAAAACATCATTTTACTGTAATTTTGAAAATGACTGCAAGAATTCCGATAAAAATGCGGTAAAAACAGTATAAATGTGGTAAAATCACAATATGTGATCATGGCCTACAGACTTAAAATCTTCATAAAACACCACAATTGTGATCATAGGTCAAATCACTTTCGCCTCATGGCAATATTGCTTAATAAATACACTGCATATGAAAATGCATCACAACGGCACATAACGTGAACTGACACCAACCCATTTATGAGTCTCAGTTGTTTAGGCTGCTGTAGTGTAACCAATTGATTAGGTTGGCTGCTATGAAACTCCACACCCTCTCTCTGTAAAGCCAGAGGATTCATGGGAAATGTAGGCAGAAGTGAAAAAGCATTTTAGTGTGGAAATAAAATCAATATGGCTGAAATCTCATGCCTGCTGCATGAGATAAAACAGGTAAGCACAGAACATACACAAGAACCTCTACATTGCTCTCTAATTATAGTGTATTCTGCAAAAAAAAAAAAACACAAGAAAAAATTGCTATTTATTTTCTGGTGACGACAGATATATACCATGCTGTGTGCAATCCATAGCTCTCAAGCTATTGACAAAACTACAACTCCCAGCATGCCTGGACAGCCAAAGCTAGGCGTTGAAGTTTGGTAACAGCTGGGGAGCCACAGGTTTAAAGGAAAACAAAGTTGGGGAAACAAAACTAAAACTAAACTATATGGAAAAAAATCATTAAAAAAATTAAATTGATAGATAGATAGGAGATAGATAGGAGATATACACTGCTCAAAAAAATAAAGGGAACACTTAAACAACACAATGTAACCCCAATTTACATGCTGTGTTTCAAATGGAACAGACAACAGGTGGAAATGATAGTCAATTAGCAAGACACCCCCAATAAAGGAGTGGTTATGCAGGTGGTGACCACGTCTCAGTTCCTTTGATGTTTTGGTCACTTTTTAATGCTGGCGGTGCTTTCACTCTAGTGGTAGCATGAGATGGAGTCTACAACCCACACATGTGGCTCAGTTAGTGCAGGATGGCACATTAATGCGAGCTGTGGCAAGGAGGTTTGCTGTGTCTGTCAGCGTAGTGTTCAGAGCGTGGAGGCGCCACCAGGAGACAGGCCAGTACATCGGGAGATGTGGATGAGGCTTTAGGAGGGCAACAACCCAGCAGCAGGACCGCTACCTCTGGCTTTGTGCAAGGATGAGAAGGAGGAGCACTGCCAGAGCCCTGCAAAATGACCTCCAGCAGGCCACAAATGTGCATGTGTCCACTCAAACGGTCAGAAACAGACTCCATGAGGGTGGTATGAGGGCCCGGCGTCCACAGGTGGGGGTTGTGCTTACAGCCCAACACCGTGCAGGACGTTTGGCCACTGGCACCCTGTGCTCTTCACAGATGAAAGCAGCTTCATACTGAGCATGTGACAGACGTGACAGAGTCTTGAGACACCGTGCAGAACGTTCTGCTGCCTGCAACATCCTCCAGCATGACCGGTTTGGTGATGGGTCAGTAATGGTGTGGGATGGCATTTCTTTGGGGGGGCCGCACAGCCCTCCATGTGCTTGCCAGAGGTAGCCTGACTGCCATTAGGTACCGAGATGAGATCCTCAGACCCCTTGTGAGACCATATGCTGGTGCGGTTGGCCCTGGGTTCCTCCTAATGCAAGACAATGCTAGACCTCATGTGGCTGGAGTGTGTCAGCAGTTCCTGCAAGAGGAAGGCATTGATGCTATGGACTGGCCCGTTCGTACCCCAGACCTGAATCCGATTGAGCAAATCTGGGACGTCATGTCTCGCTCCATCCACCAATGCCACGTTGCACCACAGACTGTCCAGGAGTTGGCGGATGCTTTAGTCCAGGTCTGGGAGGACATCCCTCAGGAGACCATCCTCCACCTCATCAGGAGCATGCCCAGGTGTTGTAGGGAGGTCATACGGGCACGTGGAGGCCACACACACTACTGAGCCTCATTGTGACTTCTATTAAGGACATTACATAAAGTTGGATCAGCCTGTAGTGCGGTTTTCCACTGTGATTTTGAGTGTGACTCCATATCCAGACCTCCATGGGTTGATAAATTTGATTTCCATTGATCATTTTTGTGTGATTTTGTTGTCAGCGCATTCAATTATGTAAAGACGAAAGTATTTCATATGATTAGTTCATTCACTCAGATCTAGGATGTGTTTTCTTAGGCTGCTTTCACACTATAAAAATACCTCCGTTATAAATGCCCGTTATAAATACCCTGGAAATCGGCCGTTAAACGGCCATTAGAAAACCCCATTATAGTCTATGGGATTTTTCTAATAGCCATTTTAACCCGTTATCGCCCGTTATTAATAATGGCCGTTATTTTGTGACGGGCGAATAAACAGAAGAAATAGTGCATGCACTATTTCTCCCATTACTATCACCCGTCACAAAATAACGGCCATTATTAATAATGGGCAATAATGGGTTAAAACGGCTATTAGAAGAATCCCATAGACTATAATGGGATTTTCTAACGGCCGTTTAATGGCTGATT
This sequence comes from Hyla sarda, assembly GCF_029499605.1. Taxonomy (NCBI): domain Eukaryota; kingdom Metazoa; phylum Chordata; class Amphibia; order Anura; family Hylidae; genus Hyla; species Hyla sarda. Next base: position 24,045,538 of record NC_079200.1, read on the forward strand.
TTCAAGATTTTTATGACGGGCGTTCATTACAGATTAATTTTTATAGTGTAGAAGGGGCCTTAGTGTTCCCTTTATTTTATTTTTTGAGCAGTGTATATAGATAGATAGGAGATAGATAGATAGATAAGATAGATATGAGATAGAAAGAGATAGATATATAGATAGATAAGATAGATTAGAGATAGATATTAGATAGATATGAGATAAAAATGAGAGAGAGATATGAGATAAATATATATATATATAGATAGATATGAGATAGATAGATATGAGATAGATATTAGATAGATAGACATGAGATAGATAGATATGAGATAGATAGATAGATAGATATGAGATAGATAGATATGAGATAGATAGATAGATATGAGATAGATAGATAGATAGATAGATATGAGATAGATAGATATGAGATAGATAGATATGAGCTAGATAGATAGATATGAGATAGATAGATATGAGATAGATAGATATGATATAGATAGATAAATAGATATGAGATAGATAGATATGAGATAGATAGATCGATTCATATGAGATAGATAGATATGAGATAGATATGAGATAGATAGATAGATAGATCGATTCATATGAGATAGATAGATATGAGATAGATAGATATGAGATAGATAGCTAGATAGATCTCAATGGAAATAATCAGCAACCACAAGCTCTTAGCAGCTGCAGATTCGTCACAAAAAAATAAAAAAATAAAATGAATCTCAAACACATATGTATAAAATGTAAATTAGAAAACGTATGATTTTTTTCCCCCCACCCGGGTCGACTATATGAACGCCCACACGTATTGTATACAATAGAGGTCCGCGGCGCTTGTGGTGAATGTGCCACCGGGGTCTGCGCTATTGTGCGGAAAGTGCGAGAGCGGATGTGAAGTGTCAGCCTCTTCCTGTTAGAGGACAATAGAGCGGAGCGGGCAGAGGAGGCGGCGAGGTGAGTGCGGGGCTGATGGGACACACCGGGCAACTTGGGGGTCCGCTGGGGGTGAGGAAGGGGGAGAAGACCGGGGCCTGGGGAGGGGTGTTAGAGCTCGGCGGAGAGTGACTCGGAGCTGAGGCCTAGTGGTATCCGGGAGGGCCCTGTATATAGGAGGCAGTGATACAAAGGGAAGCCATGGGGTCCTCACTGTATTATCCCATAGTGAATGATCTTTGTTGGGTACCATGGAGATTGTGTGTGTGTGTGTATGTATATATATATATATATATATATATATATATACACAGCTGTTGCAAAACTACAACCCCCAGCAGGCACACATAATGTTACAATGCAGATGATGGGATTTTTCATTGGGAACATAAACATTTTTGTAGGAGCATCAGATCCCTGATCACTTATTTAGCCTCTTAGACTATTCACAGATTGTATTCCAGAATCTTATTGGGGGAGATTTATCAAAACCTGTGCAGAGGAAGAGTGGTGCAGTTGCCCATAGCAACCAATCAGATCGCTTCTTTCATTTTCCACAGGCCTCTTTAGAGGCCTGTGGAAAATGAAAGAAGCAATCTGGTTGCTATGGGCAACTGCACATCTCTTCCTCTGCACAGGTTTTGATAAATCTCCCCCATTGAGATTCCATCATAGGCCGCAGTTCACACACACGGGTGCAGATTGCGGCCTTATTGGAATTTGAGACTTGACATGAAAAGTGAATTGTATTATGGATGTGTATGCGGCCTTAGCATCTAGCTGGTGCAAAACTACAAATCCCACCATGCTGGGATTTCTAGTTTTGCAACAGCTGGAGGCACACTGGTTAGAAAACACCAGTAAAGTTGGATATTTCCTTCTGAGAGAAAGTGGAAAGGCTGGGATCATGCTGCATTTGTGTTTTTATTATGCGTTGTTGTTGTTAGGCTCGGTACACACACAGTTGACCCCTTGAGGATGCAGTGACTTTTTTTCCCCCTCGCCTTTCAATATCCATAAGTCTTTCAATGGCGTGCCTACAGGGCCACATGAGGGCAGCTTGTTTTATGCGGAACCAATTATAATTTGTAAAGGAATCAGCCATTTTACCATGATTTACAAAATCAATAGCAAGGCCAAATACAAAAATATTTGGATGTGTGTGTGTGTGTGTGTGTGTGTGTGTATATATATATATATATATATATATATATATATATATATATATATAACTTTTTTTCACATTTATTTATTTATTTATTTATTTTTTTTGGGGGGGGGGGGGGGACTTTTTACATACTGCACTTTACAGTTAAAATGACACATCCTTGTTCTGTAGGTCCGTACGATTACAATACCCAATTCATATAGATTTTGTTTTATTTAGCCAATTATCTTTTTGCATGTACCTGTACTTCCCTCTAGCGGTGCTTTGTGTCCTGCTCAGATCCCCCGATGTGGTCGCTTCCTGAGCTGCAGCCTGACTTTAGTCCCGGGAAGCACCAGGGTCCGATGTGTCATGCTGTGGTTTAGCAAATCACTGGTTGAGGCGGGACATCGCTACGGCCAGCGATTTGCTGAAAGGCAGTATAACGCATTGGGCCCGGGTGGTTCCTGGGGACTACCGTCACGCTGCAGCTCAAGAAGCGACCACATCAGGGATCTGAGCAGGACAGCGGAGGAAGCACTTGAGGTAAGTAAAGGTGTATTTTTTTAAAGGAGATATCCAGTCCTGAAAAACGTATCCCCCTATCCTAAGGATAGGGGATAAGTTTCAGATCGCAGGGGGGTCCGACCGCTGGGGCCCCCCCGATCTCCTGTATGGGGGACCTGCCATCCTTTGGGAAGGGGGGGCGTGTTGACCACCGCATGAAGCAGCTGCTGACATGCCCCCTCAATGCAACTCTATGGTAGAGCCGGAGATTGCTGAGGGCCTCCGTCTCTGCCATAGAGTTGTATTGAGGGGACATATCAGCCCCCGCTTCGTGCGGTGGTCAACACGCCCCCTTCCCGCGTGCTGCCAGGGCCCCGTACAGGAGATCGCAGGGGGCCCCAGCAGTTGGACTCCTCGCAATCTGAAACTTATCCCCTATCCTTAGGATAGGGGATACGTTTTTCAGGGCTGGAGATCTCCTTTAAACCACCCCCACTTTTATTTTTTATTTTTCTACTTTGATATTGTTCTGTATCTTCTGCTCAGTCTCAGTCAGCTACAAATACTGGGAAGGGGTGTTCCCTGGAAGGTATGACATCATCTGAAGCCCTGCTGGGGATAACTTTTTCCCTCACTATGCTACACACAGCCCAGAACAGTTCAGCGTGTGATGGGCTGTGAGACTGCACACCCTCCTCAGCACTGAACTCTACAATCTCAGCTCTGCCCAGCAACTGCAAAAGGAGCAGAAATTTTCAGCACTGTAAGGGGTACTGTGGTGGAATTTTTTTTTAATTTATTTTTTAATCAACTGGTGCCAGAAAGTTAAACAGATTTGTAAATTACTTCTATTAACGACGCAGGACGTATATTTACGTCCTGTGCTGGCTCCCGCCATATAACGTTGTCGGGTCCGTTCCGGCGGCCATCAACGGCCGGGACCCGCGGCTAATACAGGACATCACCGATCGCGGTGATGCCCTGTTTTAACCCTTAAGACACGGCGATCAAAGTTGACTGCCGTGTCTGAATTGAAAGTGAAAGTAACCCTTCAGCTCAGTTGGGCTGTTCAGTTGGGCTGTGAAATCGCGCCATCCCGCACAGCTTACAGGACACTGGGAGGCATAATTACCTGGGTCGGGTCCGCGCTGCTGCAGGCCTCCGGCGTGTGTCCCCGGCGTCGTTGCTATGCGCTGCGCGGCGCATGACGTCAGTGCGCCGCGCCGTGCATAGCAACGACGCTGGGGACGCGCGCCGGAGGCGTGCAGCAGCGCGGACCCGACCCAGGTAATTATGCCACCGGGGATGGGGGAAGGCAACGGGGCAGCGGCGCCGGCAATGGGTGCCGCTGACGCTTCTCTCCCCCTGGCTGTCGGCGCCGCTTCTCTCCCCCTGGCTGTCGGCGCCGGTACCGATAGTCAGGGGGAGAGAAGGGTCGGCAGCAGGGCTCTAGACCCCAGGAAAGGCAGGGGGAGAGAAGCGGGCTGCGACTGCCTCTCTCCCCCTACCTTTCCTGGGGGTGTATCGGGGTATACACGCGCACACACGCACCCTCATTTTACCATGGATATTTGGGTAAAAAAACTTTTTTTACCCAAATATCCTTGGTAAAATGAGGGTGCGTGTTATAGGCCGGTGCGTGGTATACCCCGATAAATATGGTACTTTTTTATTTTATTTTTATTTTTTTTTAAACATGGAAGTCAATGGGATCCGTACAGAACCGTATGTGCGTTTTTTTTTCTTGGAATTTCAAACAAGTGAAACTTTATTTGTAATGGAGTGAAAAGTTAACACATACGGCTTTTTCTTTAAAAGTAAAAAAAAAAAACGGATGCAACCGGACATAATTCTTCAAACCGTATACGGGTTAAAACTTGTACACACGTTTTGATACAGTTCTTAGTCAGATTTTGAGGAATCCAGTTTTCATCAAAAACAGGAACTGTATTGCAAAAACGTGATGTGAATTAGGGATCGACAGATATCGATTTTATTTTATTTTTTTTTTTTTTTCGGGCAGATACCGATAATCTGTCACCTTTCAGGCTGATAGCCGATAACTAGGGATGAGCGAACTTGCAGTAAATTCGATTCGTCACGAACTTCTCAGCTCGGCGGTTGATGTCTTTTCCTGCATAAATTAATTCAGCTTTCCGGTGCCCCGGTGGGCTGGAAAAGGTGGATACAGTCCTAGGAAAGATTCTCCTAGGACTGTATCCTCCTTTTCCAGCCCACGGGAGCACCTGAAAGCTGAACTAATTTATGTAGGAAAAGTCATCAACCGCCGAGCCGAGAAGTTTGACGGATTGAATTTACTGTAAGTTCGCTCATCTCTACCGATAACTTATACCGATATTCCGGTATGTTACCGGCGGGGCAGAAGTCGTTGCAGCGCAATGATCTAAAGCGGGCGCTTTAAATCAATGAACTGCCGCTGCTTTTGCGGTGCCAGAGGCCGCCGCCGCTGCCACCCTCTTCTCTAACCACCACAGTTGCCCGATCGCTTCCCCCCCCCATCCTCGGCTCACATACCGCCGACGCCCCATCACCTCCCCCCATCCCCGGTGTTATAATTACCTGTTACCGGGGTCCGCGATCCTTCTGGCTCCAGCGCTGTCACACTGCATACTGACGGTGACGTTGCGTCGGGGACGTCACTCATCATTATGCAGCGCACAGCAACAGCGCAGGAGCCTGAAGGATCGCGGACCCCGGGAACAGGTAATTATAACACCGGGGATGGGGGGAGGCAATGGGGCAGCGGCAGCGATGGTCGTCTCTGGGCGGGGGGCGGGGTATTATCGGCAAGGTAATTGCCAATACCGATAATGTCCAAAATCACGATTATCGGGCAAACCGATAATTGGTCGATCCCTAGTGTGAATGCAGCCTTATATAGGTTAAAAATATTTACAGGGTATGTGGTACACACAGATAGATAGATAGATAGATAGATAGATAGATAGATAGATAGATAGATAGATATATAGATATATATATATATAGATATATATATATATATATATATATATATATATATATATATATATATAATCTATTATATATATTTTTTTTTTTTTACAATGCTTTAGGTTACAGCTTTCTAAATGATGGTTTCTAGGCATATTAGAGGAGACAATGATTTAATAGTAACACTATTAAAGATGAGCGAACTTACAGTAAATTTGATTCGTCACGAACTTCTCGGCTCGGCAGTTGCTGACTTTTCCTGCATAAATTAGTTCAGCCTTCAGGTGCTCCGGTGGGCTGGAAAAGGTGGATACAGTCCTAGGAGACTCTTTCCTAGGACTGTATCCACCTTTTCCAGCCCACGGGAGCACCTGAAAAATGAACTAATTTATGCAGGATAAGTCATCAACTGCCGAGCCGAGAAGTTTGTGATGAATCGAATTTACTGTAAGTTCGCTCATCTCTAAACACTATATATACATTTTTTGTCTATTTCTAGCCTAGTAACATTTGCTGTCTTTGCGATAATTGTTATTGTGAATTATTTTGTCGGTACTACGTACTGTGCTTGTTTTTTGTTGCAAATATGACTTCAATAAAAATATTTAAACAGAATCAGGTGCAACAGTAAACGTGTATTTTTTATTTTCCCCGTTCTTCTTTTTGTTTGTTATAACTGAGGCAAAGTATATACAGCATCATAGGTCTGGTACCCGACCTATGCTACTATCTGTTGCAGTGTATCCCAACCAGGGTGCCTCCAGCTGTTGCAAAACTACAACTCCCAGCATGCCCGGACAGTTGTAGTTTTGCAACAGCTGGAGGCACTCCGGTTGGGAAACACTGACCTGTTGATTTACATGATATCTAGAGGAATACAAAGCTACAATGGAAGTTGCTCCTGCAGAGTGACTCCATGTTCTGGCCCATAGTGTGCCACCCCCGGGTATGCCATATTTGTTAGGGCATCGTTTGTCTTCAGTAGGGTTATCTAGGGCTGGGCGGTATGACCAAATGTGTGTATCACAGTATTTTTGTAACTTGTGGCTGTTCCACGGTATATAACAGTTCTCCCCCCCCCCCCCCAAAAAAAAAAAATTATTAGCCCAGCGCTCCGCTGTCCCCATCGGGGTACTACTCACGTCAAGCGCTGCCCTCCTTGTCCTCTTGTTTGCTAGCGCTGACACTCTATAGCTGTATCCCTATGCCCGGCTGCAAAAGTAAACAAAATTAAACTTTAATGCACGTTCCTACGTCGGCCTTACGCTCTTCCTGGGGACGTGAACATTGGAGAGCCTATCACCGGCCGCAGCGATGTTCCACCTCCAAGATGTCTATGGCCGAAATACCCCTTTAAAGTGTACCTGTCGTCAACAAAAACTTTTTATATAATGTAGATAATACCATTATATGTATATTTGTAATATACATTGGTAAAAAAAAATATGTACCGTATTTTTCGCCCTATAGGACGCATCGGCATATAAGACGCACCCTATTTAAGAGGTGCAAAATCTAGGAAAAAAAAGATTCTGTACCCAATAGTGATCTTCAACCTGTGGACCTCCAGATGTTGCAAAACTACAACTCCCAGCATGCCCGGACAGCCGTTGGCTGTCCGGGCATGCTGGGAGTTGTAGTTTTGCAACATCTGGAGGTCCGCAGGTTAAAGACTACTGGTATAGGAGGTAATGCTCACCTGTCCCCGCTGCTCCGGACCTGTCACCGCTGCCCTGGATGTCGCCCTCCATCGCTGTCGCTGCGTCCCCGACGCTCCGGACGTCTTCTTCCCCGGTATCCACGCTCTCCGTCGCCACCATCCCGTCGCTCCGCACGCCGCTCCTATTGGATGACGGGACGGCATGCGCGATGACGACGGAGAGCGCCGGCCATGCAGGGGATCCCGGCACGGAGCAGACACAGAGGAGGCAGGTAAGGTCCCTCCCGGTGTCCTGTAAGCTGTTCGGGACGCCGCAATTTCACCGCGGCGGTCCCGAACAGCCCGACTGAACAGCCGGGTTAGTGTAACTTTCACTTCAGACGCGACGGTCAGTTTTGATCGCCGCGTCTGAAGGGTTAATACAGGGCATTGCCGCGATCGGTGATGTCCTGTATTAGCCGCGGGTGCCGGCTGTTGATAGCCGCAGGGACCGCCGCGATAGGTGTGTATTCGCCTTATAAGACGCACCAACTTTTCCCCCACAGTTTTGGGGAAGAAAAAGTGCGTCTTATACGGCGAAAAATACGGTATATTTTTTGTCCCAGCAGCTATTGCCTATGTGTCTATAAGGAGTCCAAATACAGGAAGTGATGGTGGACAAGCGGGGCTCTGTGCACTGAGGGCATGCGGGGCTCTGTGACATGCTCCTGGCTCACACACACATCAGGATGATTGACAAGCCAGGAGCCTGCACAGATCCCTGCTATTCCTGCCTAGTGATGAGCGGCAGGGATCATATTCAAATTCGCAATATTTTTCAAATATATTGACGATTATTCATTCTATGTTCATTCACACTTTCGCATATTCACTATGTTCGTTCACTTTTTTTCCTGCATGTGAAAAAAAAAAAAAAAAAACAGACCCATGTGATAGACCCCTTTAGGCATGGAAAATTTGCATGTGAAAAAAATTTGTCATTGCGAATATATAGCACTATATTCTAAATATTCGCTAAATCACAAAGTGCCGATATTCGCGATAAAAATTTGCATTACGAATGTTCGTGCTCAACACTATTCCTGCCCTCACTTCCTGTATTTGGACTCCTCATAGAGACACACAGACAATAGCTGCAGGGACAAAAATATACACAATATTTAACCAATGTATATTACAAATATACATACAGTAACCCCCCGACATGCGATGGCCCCGACATATGATCAAATCAACATACAATGCTTTTATATGTCGGGGCCAATGCATTAACTGCTATCCGACAGCGCAAAATGCTTAAGCTGCTGTCGGATAGCAGTTTGATGTGCCCCAGCAAGTACACTTACCTATCCCTGCTGCTCCGGGTCCGGACCTCGCTTTCCGGCGTCGTTATTATGTAGCTGCGCACGCCGTCCTGGCGTAACAACGTAATAACGTCACCAGAAAGCGAGGCTCGGACACCGCGGAAGACGCCGGAGGACCCAGAAGACGACGTCTAAGCAGGGGGACCCCATCGGGAGCGGTGAGGACGCGGTCCGGAGCGGCAGGGACAGGTGAGTATTTAATGCACTTTTACATAGTGCTGGGCGGTATACCGGTATGAACCGGATACCGTTTTTTTAAACTTACCCGTAATGGGGGTGGTCCGGGCCATCCATCCTTCCTGTAGTGTCCGGCGGCATTCCGGGTGGAGGGTGAACCGGTCCGGGCTGTCCTTCTCCGGGGGTCCTCTTCTCCGCTCCGGCCTAGTACACTGCATAGACGCCGCTACGCTTGGACGTCAGGTGCGTCGCTGCGCACAGGCGTCACTGCGCAGTGGCGTCTATGCAGCGTTACTAGGCCGGAGCCTGCCCGGAGTGGAGAAGAGGACCCCCGGAGAAGGACAGCCCGGACCGGACCACCCTCCACCCGGAATGCCGCCGGACACTACAGGAAGGATGGATGGCCCGGACCACCCTCCCCGGACGGTCCCTGCAGCAACTGGGGAGGTGAGTCAGGGTTCTGGGAAGGACATGGGTCTGTATAATATACTATATCTACAGTAGGCCCTCCAGCTGTTGCAAAACTACAACTCCCAGCATGCCCGGACAGCCAACGGCTGTCCGGGCATGCTGGGAGTAGTAGTTTTGCAACAGCTGGAGGCACCCCTAGTTGGGAAACACTGACCTATACTATACACTACTATATAGTCCAACATGCTGGGAGTTGTAGTTTTGCAACAGCTGGAGGCACCCCTAGTTGGGAAGCACTGACCTATACTATACACTACTATATAGTCCAACATGCTGGGAGTTGTAGTTTTGCAACAGCTGGAGGCTGTAGGGTTGATTGTTACATCTATTTAAAAGGGTACTCCACTGCCCCAGTGTTCAGATCTTTTAGTTCCAAAAGCCCATTTAGTTCCGCTCCGCCACCTCAATGCAAGTCTCAATGTAAAAAAAAAAAAAAAAATAATTCCGTGAAACACTGTGATACTTTAGAAAAACACTGTGATACTCATTTTTGGTCATATCGCCCAGCACTACTTTTACATTGCACGAATCCCTCAACAAACGATGGATTCGACAAACGATGGGTCGTTTGGAGCGAATTACCATCGTATCTTGAGGGACCACTGTATCGTATTTACATTTATATAAAAGGTTTTTGTTGACGACAGGTTCACTTTAAAGTGGTATTCCAGCCCTTATAAACTATCAGGATAAGACTATCAGAGTGTTTGATCGTTGGCGGTCTGACTTCTAGGACCCCTGCGATTTCAAGATTATTCATGAGGCGCAATTAGAAGGGCGGACATATTGGAGCACCTACAGGTAAAGAACGGCCTCGTTATCATAATAAAAGGGACTTGTCCGAAATTTACGCTGCAGAGACGGATAATAAAGGTGTCCCCCGCCCTATATCGGCAGGTTAGATTTTTGTACTCTGTTGGCAGTTTTCCACAGGATAGGTAATAACTATCTGATGGGTGGCAATTCGGGCACTGGGACCCCCATCAATCACAAGTACCAGGGACAACTATCCCCTGAACATATGAGACACCGATGCATCCCGTGTTTCCAGCAGCCGGACCCCCAGCCAGTAAATACAGCTACTGAAGTCCTATATGAGAGAGGATGAAGTTATATGGGGGCTTTGACTTTCAGGGTTCATCTTGGCAGTGGTAGTTTTGCTACAGGTTGACGGTCAATACATTTTAAAGTTGTAGTTTTGCAACAGCTGGAGGCACCCTGGTTGGGAAACACTGACTTACCGGAAGACACACAAGGGACACTTATACTCACAAGTCTTTAGACAGTAATTCCAAAATTGTGTTCTTTAGAGTGAGTGAGATGCACTATTGCTTTCCCACTACAAGCTTTTCATGTGTTTAAAGGGGTACTCCGGTGGAAAACATTTTTTAATCAACTGGTGCCAGAAAGTTAAACAGATTTGTAAATTGCTTCTATTAAAAAAAAAAAAAAAAAAATCTTTACCCTTCCAGTACTTATTAGCAGCTGTATGCTAAAGAAGAAATTATTTTATTTTTAATTTCTTTTTTTTTTGTCTTGTCCACAGTGCTCTCTGCTGACACCTGATGCCCATATCAGGAACTGTCCAGAGCAGCATAGGTTTGCTATTAGGATTTTCTCCTGCTTAGCACAGTTGCTGATACGGGCATCAGGTGTCAGCAGAGAGCACTGTGGACAAGACAAAAAAGAAATTCAAAAAGAAAAGAATTTCCTCTGTAGCATACAGCTGCTAAGAAGTACCTGAAGGATAAAGATTTTTTTTTTAATAGAAATAATTTACAAATCTGTTTAACTTTCGGGCACCAGTTCATTAAAAAAAAAAAAAAAAAATTTCCACCGGAGTACCCCTTTAAGAAGCTGGAGCCTGCACACGTATGTTCACTGGATAGAAACACCAGATGTATTAAAGGGGTACTCCGGTGAAAACCTTTTCTTTTATATCAACTGGTGGCAGAAAGATAAACATATTTGTAAATTACTTCTATTAAAAAATCTTAATCCTTCCAGTACTTATTAGCTGCTGAATGCTACAGAGGAAATTCCTTTCTTTTTGGAACACTGATGACATCACGAGCACAGTGCTCTCTGCTGACATCTCTGTCCATTTTAGCAACCGTGCATAGCAGATGTATGTGAAGGGCAGCATGGTGGCTCAGTGGTTAGCACTGAACTTGGGTTCAAATCCCACTAAGGACAACAATAAATAAAGCGTTATTATTATTATAATAACGTCAGCAGAGAGAACTGTGCTCGTGATGTCATCAGAGAGCATTCCAAAAAGAAAAGCATTTCCTCTATAGTATTCAGCAGCTAATAAGTACAGGAAGGATTAAGATTTTTTTAATAGAAGTAATTTACAAATATGTTTAACTTTCTGCCACCAGTTGATTTAAAAGAAAAAAGGTTTTCACCGGAGTACCCCTTTAAGCTAGATCTTCTGCGTCTGATTTCCTATCTGTTGCCCTTTAATCTAAAATGGGGGCACAGCACCAGAATAGTTGCCTGCTGTCGTGTTTTTAATAGAGATGAAAAACGGCTGCATTCAGCAATTTTTGTTTTTTTAACTAGCGCCTGCCTGTACTGATCATATGTGAACCCATTGTTTTCTACATTTGTCCTGAACTTTACCTAAATTCAAAGTAGATAGTACAGCCCAGTCCCTTAACATATTTCTCATTTTACTTATTTTTTTTTTTTTTTTTTAGGTTCAATGTTAGGATTGAAGAAGAAGTAATCAGAAAACATGTCGAGTAAGTGATTTTGGTATAGTTTGTGTGATGCTTTTATTAAAATGTTTTAATATTTGATATTGAGGCCATTGACTTGTTAGGTATAGAAAATATGCATCTACAAGTACAGCGCATTGTATTATTGTAGCGGAATCCCTTTTGGAAAATTTTAGGGAAAAGTTTTGCTGGAAAATAATATTGGGGTGCGTTCACACTAGGGCTGCAACGATTAATCGATAAAAATATTCGACAACTAATCGATTATTAAAATGATGCAGTCCTAGTTCACACGGAGTAATCCAGGAGGAATTTACTCGAGTAATTCCTCCTGAATTTGTCGCTCCGAATTAATGCACATCTCCTCTGCCCATTGTCTTTAAAGGGGTTATCCAGGAAAAAACTTTTTTTTTATATAACAACTGGCTCCAGAAAGTTAAACAGATTTGTAAATGACTTCTATTAAAAAATCTTAATCCTTCCAATAATTATCAGCTGCTGAAGTTGTTGTTCTTTTCTGTCTAAGTGCTCTCTGATGACACGTGTCTCGGGAGCTGTCCAGAGTAGAAACAAATTCCCATAGCAAACCTATTCTGCTCTGTGCAGTTCCTATGGGGATTTGCTTCTACTCTGGACAGCTCCCGAGACACGTGTCACCAGAGAGCACTTAGACAGAAAAGAACAATTCAACTTCAGCAGCTCATAAGTACTGAAAGGATTAAGATTTTTTAATAGAAATAATTTACAAATCTGTTTAACTTTCTGGCACCAGTTGATTAAAAAAAATAAAAAAAATAAAAAAGTTTTCCACTGGAGTACCCCTTTAAAAGGTCCTATTACGTAAGGGCAATATCTGTTGAAGAGGCCAATATCGCCCTGTGTAATAGGCCCAGCGATTAGGGGCTGAAATGTGTTAGAGCAGGACATATATAATAAAGAAATAAAATTCCTCCCCATTTTTCTTTGCCTTCCTTTATATTACTTGGCTCTATTATGTTGTGTTCACATTACATAAGTTACATTTTTTTTATATTATATATATATATATATATATATATATATATATATATATATATATATATAATATAAAAAAAATGTAACTTATGTAATGTGAACACAACATAATAGAGCCAAGTAATATAAAGGAAGGCAAAGAAAAATGGGGAGGAATTTTATTTCTTTATTATATATGTCCTGCTCTAACACATTTCAGCCCCTAATCGCTGGGCCTATTACACAGGGCGATATTGGCCTCTTCAACAGATATTGCCCTTACGTAATAGGACCTTTTAAAGGGGTACTCCAGTGGAAAACTTTTTTATTTTTTTTATTTTTTTTAATCAACTGGTGCCAGAAAGTTAAACAGATTTGTAAATTACTTCTGTAAAAAAAAATCTTAATCCTTCCAGTACTTATTAGCTGCTGAATACTACAGGGGAAATTCTTTTCTTTTTGGAACACAGTGTTCTCTGCTGACATCACGAGCACAGTGCTCTCTGCTGACATCTCTGTCCATTTTAGGAACTGTCCGGAGCAAGCATATGTTTGCTATGGGGATTTTCTCCTACTCTGGACTTTCTGGTACCAGTTGATGTAAAAAAAATAAAATAAATAGATAAATAAAACCTTTAAGCCACATTTAAAATGTGATCAGAGCCGCAGATACACCAGAGCATCTTGTGTTACAGGCTGGTTTCAGACAAGCATAATTCCTATGCATTTTTATTGTGCTTGTCTGAAACCAGCCATAGCGTGCGCCAGTGTTTCCCAACCAGGGTGCCTCCAGCTGTTGCAAAACTACAACTCCCAGCATGCCCGGACAGCCGGAGGCTGTCCGGGCATGCTGGGAGTTGTAGTTTTGCAACAGCTGGAGGCACCCTGATTGGGAAACACCAGCGTACGCTATTGCTGCCAGATGCAGTTTACTACACGTTACAGCAGCGGAACAGTCTCCTTACTAAGTCTAGTCAATGAATGAGCTTTCACAGGTTATTTCTTCCAGACATTCACAGTAAAAGTGGAAAACACTTTTTTTTTTTTTTTTTTTTTAAGTTAAACAGATTTGTAATTTACTTCTATATAAAAAAATAAATAAATAAAAATCTTAATCCTTCCAGTACTTTTCAGCTGCTGTATGTTTCACAGGAAGTTCATTTCTCTTTGAATTTCCTTTCTGCCTGACCACAGTTCTCTCTGCTGACACCTCTGTCCATTTTAGGAACTGTCCAAATCCCCATAGAAAACCTGTCCTACTCTGGTGTCAGCAGAGAGCACTGTGGTCAGGCTGAAAGGAAATTCAAAATGAAACGAACTTCCTAGTATTTTATTAAAAAAAAAATAATAATAAATTCCAGTGGAGTACCCCTTTAAATCCTATGCACTTATATATTGTCTGCCAAGTAATATTTCTACGTTCTTTTCAACAGAGCGGCCGTCATATGCTCCGCCGCCGGCCCCGGCACCCACAACAGTAAGTAAAAGCCGTGTGTTACTTCCAGTACTGCACATGTTGTACAGCATTATGTACTATAGAGCAGCTGCAGAGTTATATACTGAACCCCTTTTTAGCCTATGAGGAAATCACTTAAAGGGGTACTCCGCCCCTAGACATCTTATCCTCCATCCAAGGAATAGGGGATAAGATGTCCGATCGCAGGGGTCCCGCTGCTGGGGACCCTCGTGATCTCTCCTGCAGCCCCCCGAGTCATCAGCATTAAGGGAGCGGGGCGTGACATAATGAGGGGGCTGAGCCATGGCGTCACGAACCGCCAGTCCGTCATCAGCCATGGAGCAAACTTAGCTCCGGAGAGCTGATAACTCGGGTGGGCTGCAGGAGAGATCGCGGGGGGTCCCGCTGACATCATACATCTTATCCCCTATCCTTGGATAGGGGATAAGATGTCTAGGGGCGGAGTAACCCTTTGACCTGGAGCACCTAGAACACTCCTGAGGAACCGTAGAGCCCAGCAACAAAGTTGTAATGTAAAAACTAATGTAAATATCTGAAACCCAGAAAATGGATGTGCACTAATTTTAATCACATTTTTTTGTGATTTAAAATTAGTTTTTATTTTTGTTTTTTAATTTTTAATTTATTTATGGGCAAACCTTGCTCCCCTGAATGCTCCGCTTTGTATATGAAGCGAACCCCCATGCCTGCTTTATTCATATGATTACATGTTGTTTCGTCTGTCAGGCACGTGCTGTCATCGTGTAAGTGTGTGGTCCCTGTGTGCTTGCTCTGACTGCATTGCCTGCAGTTAGATTTCTGAATTGTTGTTGTCAGTGTCTGGCCTTTCACCATTGTCACTGTAAGGATACTGACCACACTCTATAAAGTGCATGATCCTGTAAGGGTGGTGCTGACATCAGGAGAAGATCTGTTACAGTGTCCAGGCAGCTCTCCCTTCCCCCTTACAAATGAAAAGTGCAAGGTCGAAAGTTCATGTGTGGTGAAAGAAGGCTGTAGGGGTAAGCAACTGCTAGACAGCTCTGACAGTGGCTTATCTTCTTAAAGGGGTACTACCGTGGAAAACCTTCTTTTTTTTTTTTTTTTTTTTTTTTTTTTAAACCAACTGATGCCAGAAAGTTAAACAGATTTGTAAATCACGTCTATTAAAAAATCTTAATCCTTCCAGTACTTTTTAGGGGCTGTATACTAAAGAGAAATCCAAAAAAAGAAATGCATTTCCTGTGATGTCCTGACCACAGTGCTCTCTGCTGACCTCTGCTGTCCATTTTAGGAACTGGAGAAAATCCCCATAGCAAACATGTGCTTCTCTGGACAGTTCCTAAAATGGACAGCAGAGGTCAGCAGAGAGTACTGTGGTCAGAAAATGCATTGCTTTTTTGGATTTCTCTTTAGTATACAGCCCCTAAAAAGTACTGCAAGGATTAAGATTTTTTTTTAATAGAAGTGATTTACAAATCTGTTTAACTTTCTGGCACCAGTTGATTTAAAAAAAAAGTTTTCCACGGTAGTACCCCTTTAACCTGTGGCCCTCCAGATATTGCAGAACTACAATTCCCAGCATGCCCGGACAGCCGTTTCCGGGCATGCTGGGAGTTGTAGTTTTGCAACATCTGGAGGGCCACAGGTTGAGGACTGCTGTTCTTAACCCTTCTCTCCCTGACAATCATTGGGTGAGGTGGGAGGCCACCATACACATTAAAGGGGTACTCCGGTGAAAAAATAAATAAATATATATATATATATATATATATATATATATATATATATATATATATATATATATATATATAATCTAGCTCTATCATATAAAAATTTCTTTTTTTATTTAAATCAACTGGTGCCAGAAAGTTAAACAGATTTGTAAATTATTTCAATTAAAAAATCTTGTATAATGCAGATGAAATTATGTTCTCTTTGAATTTCTTTCCAGTCTGACCACAGTGCTCTCTGCTGACACCTCTGTCCATGTCAGGAACTGTCCAGAGCAGGAGAGGTTTGCTATGGGGATTTTCTCCTGCTATGGACAGAGGTGTCAGCAAAGAGCACTGTGGTCAGACAGAAAAGAACAACTCAACTTCCTCTGAAGCACATAGCAGCTAAGTACTGGAAGGATTAAGATTTTTAAATAGGAGTAATTTATAAATCTATTTAGCTTTCTGGCATCAGTTGATTTAAAAAAAAATAAAAATAAAATGTTTTCCACCGAAGTACCCCGTTAACAGAGTCAATTGACTGTCATGTCTGGCTTTTAGAATCTGCTGAGAAGATGCGGTATTACTTGCCAGTCATACATTTTAAGGGTGTACTCCGCACCCCTAGACATCTAATCCCCTTTCCAAAGGATAGGGGATAAGATGTCAGATCGCCGGGGTCCCACTGCTGGGGACCCCCGGGATCTCTGCTGTTGCACCCTCCCTGCTGTTGCACCACGACTCCGCCCCGTGGGACATCACGCCCCTTCCCATAGACTTGCATTGAGGGGGCGGAGTCGTGACGTTACGCTCGTCCGCCATTGTGGTCGGGATCCGAAGCCTCCAGCGTTGCCGATGTGAGGTGGAAGCCGTACAGGAGGGTGCAACAGCAGAGATCCCGGGGGTCCCCAGCAGATAGGGGATAAGATGTCTACATGTGCGGAGTACCCCTTTAAGAACCCAACAGTAAAATGCATAAAAGGGACAGGATTGCCAGAATTAAAGGGGTACTCCGGCCCCAAGACATCTTATCCCTGTAAGCACTGCAGGAAGCGCTGGAGGCTCTGCTTTATGCCTCCCGACCACGGGGACGGAGTATCGTGATGTCACGACTCCGCTTCCGTGTGACGTATAGGGGATAAGATGTCTTGGGGCCGGAGTACCCCTTTTAAGGATTACTTTGTACAAGCAGCAGTTCCTTAGCCCCATTTCGTCTCCTCGGACTCATGGGTAGAATGGCCGAAATCTAATTGATACTTTTAGTGTCCTTATGTGAAATCCTAAAGCATTTACAAGACTGGCTATAAATTTTAACAAATGTCAACGTGAAGGTAAACCGTCTAAGGTGAAAGACACACACGATGGATTTGCTGCAGGGAAAGGCAAATCTGCATTAAATTGCCAATTTTGGTACAGCTCTCCCTACAGATGAAATACCAGCTTAAAGGGAACCAATCATCAGATTTTACCCTATATATAACGCTTGGCAAAGTGTTACCGTAATTTTCGCCCTATAGGACGCACCGGCGTATAAGACGCACCCAATTTATAGGTGCAAAATCTAAAAAAATTTAGATTTTGAACCCAATAGTGGTCTTCAACCTGCGGACCTCCAGATGTTGCAAAACTACAACTCCCAGCATGCCCGGACAGCCAACGGCTGTCCAGGCATGCTGGGAGTTGTAGTTTTGCAACATCTGGAGGTCTGCAGATTGAAGACCATTGTATAGGAGGTAATACTCACGTGTCCCCGCCGCTCCGGACCCATCACCGCTGCCCTGGAAGTTGCTCCATCACTGTCGCCGCGTCCCCGTCGCTCCGGAACGTCTCTGCTGCCGGCCGGGTATCCTCGCTCTCCGTCGCCGCCATCACGTCGTTACGCACGCCGACGCACGTACGCGACGACGTGATGACGAGGAAGGAGAGCGCCGGCCGTACAGGGGATCCCTGAACGGAGAAGACACCGAGGAGGCAGGTAAGGTCCCTCCCGGTGTCCTGTAAGCACTAACCCGGCTATTTAGTCGGGCTGTCCGGGACCGCCGCGGTGAAATCGCGGCGGTCCCGAACAGCCGGTTAGTGTCACTTTCCCTTCAGACGCGGCGGTCAGCTTAGATCGCTGCGTCTGAAGGGTTAATACAGGGCATCACCGCGATCGGTGATGTCCTGTATTAGCCGCGGGTCCCGGCCGTTGATGGCCACAGGGACCGCCGTGATAGGTGTGTATTCGCCGTATAAGACGCACCGACTTTTTCCCCCCAGTTTTGGGGAAGAAAAAGTGCGTCTTATTCGGCGAAAAATGCGGTATATAGGGTAAAATATTTTTCTCGTTCGCTCTTCTTTGGGGGGACACCTTACTGATGGGTATATGCTCTTGCCACTAGGAGGCGCTGACACTTGGGGAAAAAAAAAGTCGGCTCCTCCCTGGCAGGATATACCTGCCCACTGGAAGTGAGGTAATCAGTAAGGTGTCCACCATTGAAGAGCGACCAAGAAAAGGAGATTTTATTTTTTTTTTTTGTTTTTTTTTGTACTTACTGTAAAATCTTTCTCGTAGCCTTCATTGGGGGACACCGCACCCACCCATATTTATTTTATTTTTTTTGTCCGGATGATTTTTTCTGGGCCTATTTTCTGGGATTCTTTTACGGGGTCCTTCGGTCTTATGTCTTTGTTGGCTTCTCCTACTGCTTTGTGACAAAACTGATTACCTCACTTCCAGGGGGCGGGTATATCCTGCCAGGGAGGAGCCAATTTTTTTTCCTAGTGTCAGCGCCTCCTAGTGGCAAGAGCATATACCCATCAGTAAGGCTGCGAGAGAGATTTTTACAGCGAGTACAAAAAGAATCTCCTTATCCTCACCGTCCCCGGGGGACGCTCCTGCCTGCGGGGATGGAGAGGATATGAACTTATAAACTAGTCCTCGCCGACCCCGCAAGTAGTCCCCTGAGCGGAGAGCTCCTCTTACCTGGTACCGTTACTTCGGCCGGCAGCGACTCACCCTCGGCTTCATTGACAGGTCGCGTCATCGCTCTGCTCCGTCTGTTCAGTGAGCAGAGTGATGACGCGGCCTGTCAATAAAGCCGAGGGGCGTCGCTGCCGGCCGAAGTAACGGGACTAGGTAAGAGGAGCTCTCCGCCCAGGGGACTACTTGTGGGCCGGCGGGAAGTAGTTTATAAGTTCATATCCTCTCCATCCTCACAGGCAGGAGTGTCCCCCGGGGATGGTGAGGATAAAGATTTTACCCTATATAACACTTGGCAAAGCGTTATATAGGGTAAAATCTTTATCCTCAAGTGTTTATATAGGGTAAAATCTGATGATGGTTTCCCTTTAAAGGGTACCTTTCATCAAAAAAAAAACTTTTGATATATTATAGATTAATGTATGCAGAATAGCTTTCCAATTGCATGTTATTAAAAAATATGCTTCTTTCTATTTAATTTTCCACTTTGAAAAAAATGACCACTAGGGGTCTCCCTACCAGTCCTTCTTTATAGATTTCAGACTCATGCAGGAGTCCTAAATCTCAGACTGCAGCCAGAACACAAACTCAGCATTGCTCACTGCCAGGGAGCACTGCTGTGCTTGTCTGTGTCCCGGCTGCAGTCTGAGATTTAGGACTCCTGCATGAGTCTGAAATCTATAAAGGAGGACTGGTAGGGAGACCCCTAGTGGTCATTTTTTTCAAAGTGGAAAATTAAATAGAAAGAAGCATATTTTTTAATAACATGCTATTGGAAAGTTATTCTGCATACATTAATCTATAATATATCAAAAGTTTTTTTGATGAAAGGTACCCTTTAAATTATGTAAAATAGACCCCTCGACTACCCAAATCTACTTGGAGATCTGCAGTCAGCCATCTGTACCCTTAGACTTAACTCCGTCGTGGAAAGCAACACCAGGCTGTCCCTCGACATTCGCTTTCTGGAGAAAGTGATGGGACACATGTTAATAAGCCGGATCATTTGTTCCCCAGGGGGGTGTCTGGCAACCACTTTCCCTTCCCTCCTTATGCTAATAAACTACTTACAGAAGTGTTTCCCAACCAGGGTGCCTCCAGCTGTTGCAAAACTACAACTTCCAGCATGCTCGGACAGCCGAAGGCTGTCCGGGCATGCTGGGAGTTGTAGTTTTGCAACAGCTGGAGGCACCCTGGTTGGGAAACACTGACTTACCGGAAGACGCACAAAGAACACTTATTCTCACAAGTCTTTAGAAAGTAATTCCAATTTGTCTTCTATAGAGCGAATGAGATGCACTATTTTTTTCCCACAAGCTTTTCATGTATTTAAAGGGGTACTCTGGTGGAAAATATTTTATTAACATTTTTTTTTTTTTTTTTTTTTTTTTCTATTCAACTGGTGCCAAAAAAAGTTAAGCAGATTTGTAAATTACATCTATTAAAAAAAATCTTTATCCTTCCAGTACTTATTAGCTGCTGCATACTCCACAGGAAGTAAAATTTTTCTTTTTTTTAAATATTTCCTTTCTGTCTGACCACAGTGCGCTCTCCTGACACCTCTGTCCATTTTAGGAACTGTCCAGAGCAGCATAGGTTTGCTATGGGGATTTTCTCCTGCTCTGGACAGTTCCTGACCTGGACAGAGGTGTCAGCAGAGAGCACTGTGGTCAGACCGAAAGGAACTACACAACTTTCTCTGGAGTATACAGCAGCTGATAAGTACTGGAAGGATTAAGATTATTATTTTTTTTTTAAATAGAAGTAATTTACAAATCTCTCTAACTTTCTGGTACCAGTTGATTTAAAAAAAAATATATAAAAATAAATAATAAAAAAGTGTTTTCCTCCGGAGTACCCCTTTAATACAGTGATAGATATGTTCCACAGCTTCCTTTACATGCCATATGCAAATCATATTCATTTTGTGACTTTTTTTTATTTATTTTTATTTATTTTTTTTATAATTTTTCTATATTTTTTTTATTTTTTTTGTTCCTTTGTTTGAACTCATTTCTCATTCGTGTTTTTGTCTCATTTGTTTCCATCAGCAAATGCCCAGCACACCAGGGTTTGTGGGATACAATCCATACAGTCATCTTGCCTACAACAACTACAGGCTGGGAGGGAACCCAGGCAGCAACAGCAGGGTAACGGTAGGAGATTGTAACTATGTGTGACCTGAGGCCTTGCAGCACAGTCGGACGTTGGGTTGGCGTGGAGGAGTATGATGACCTTTTTGTCCTAAAGCTGAGTTAACCTTGCAGTCTGGTAGAGGCACTGACTGGTTAACTGGCATGGGACGAGAGGCATTGTTACCACTAAGTGGGACTCCGAAAAGAATTCCGGCTGCTGACCCAAAAAAACACAGATTGTGTTACTAGTGTGCGGTAAGGCTTGTGCTTATAGAGTGCCCATTTTTTGCAGTCACATTTTGCAACATATGTGACAATTGGGATAAATCCCATAGAAATAAAGAGGTTGTCTCATAAGGACAGCACCTATCCATTTTCCCTTTTAAACAGGTACTCCGGTGGAAAACACATACATACATACATACATACATACATATATATAATTAATATAATTTATATATATATATATATATATATTATATTATATTATTATTTATATATATAT
Organism: Hyla sarda; assembly: GCF_029499605.1. Taxonomy (NCBI): domain Eukaryota; kingdom Metazoa; phylum Chordata; class Amphibia; order Anura; family Hylidae; genus Hyla; species Hyla sarda. Next base: position 24,067,262 of record NC_079200.1, read on the forward strand.
ATTATATAATATAATTTTATATATATTATAATATAATATTATTTATTTATTTATTTATATATTTTTTTATTTTATTTTTTTAAATCAACTGGTCCCAGAAAGTCAAACAGATTTGTAAATGACTTCTATTAAAACATCTTTAACCTTCCAGTACTTTCTAGCAGCTGTATGCTACAGAGGAAATTTATTTTCTTTTTGAATTTCTTTATTGTCTTGTCCACAGTGCTCTCTGCTGACACCTGATGCCCGTATCAGGAACTGTCCAGAGCAGGAGAAAATCCCCATAGCAAACCTATGCTGCTCTGGACAGTTCCTGATACGGGCATCAGGTGTCAGCAGAGAGCACCGTGGACAAGACAAAGAAATTCAAAAAGAAAATAATTTCCTCTGTAGTATACAGCTGCTAAAAAGGGCTGGAAAGTTAAAGATTTTTGAATAGAAGTAATTTACAAATCTGTTAAACTTTCTGCCAACAGTTTATTTAAAAAAAAAAAATAAATGTTTTCCACCGGAGTTCCCCTTTTAAGGGTACCTGTAAAGTTAAACGTCTGCCTATTCTTCAGGTTGGCATGGAGAAATATATTCCCTGCTGGGAAATACAGTGGACAAGGCTTGGCAAGTTCCATGCATGTTTCCTATTAGGAATGGACTCGTGCACAGAACTTGCTATCTGTTGTTGGTTACCTTGGCAACTGCGTCTCTCCAGACCAGATCTTAAAAATAGGCTGAAGTTCTATGTGGGACCACCCTTAGACAAAAATCTCAGCTCAGTGACTCTGCAGAAGCTGCATTGTCCTCTGTCGGACAACCCATATACTTACATTTTTGTCTAGTTTGGCCTTTTCCTTATGGCTTTTATTCAGCATATTTTGGCACTATAAGGTTAAAGGGGTACTCCGGTGGAAAACATTTTTATTTTTATTTTTTTAATTCAACTGATGACAAATAGTTAAACAGATTTGTAAATTACTTCTATTAAAAAAAATCTTAATCCTTCCAATACTTATCAGCAGCTTTTTACTATAGAGGAAGTTCTTTTTGAATTTCCTTTCAGTCTGACCACAGTGCTCTCTGCTGACACCTCTGTCCATGTTAGGAACTGTCCAGAGCAGGAGAAAATCTCCATAGCAAACCTATCCTGCTCTGGGCAGTTCCTGACACGGACAGAGGTGTCAGCAGAGAGCACTGTGGTCAGACTGAACAGAAATTCAAAAAGAAAAGAACTTCCTTTGGAGCAGACAGCAGCTCATACGTACTGGAAGGATTAAGATTTTTAAATAAAAGCGATTTTTATAAAAAAAATAACTTTCTGCCACCAGTTGATTTAAAGGGTACCTCTCATCAAATAAACTTTTGATATATTTTAGATTAATGAATGTTGAATAACTTTCCAATAGCATGTTAATGAAAAATAGGCTTCTTTCTATTGTATTTTTCCCGATCAGTCCTGTCAGCAAGCATTTCTGGCTCATGCTGGAGTCCTAAACACTCAGAGCTGCCAGCCTGCTTTGTTCACAGCCAAACAGGCTGTGAACAAAGCAGGCTGGCAGCTCTGAGTGTTCTCCTTTGTGAACAAAGCAGACTGGCAGCTCGTAGTGTTTAGGACTCCAGCATGAGTCTGAAATGCTTGCTGCCAGGACTGGTAGGGAGACCCCTAGTGGTCATTTCTTCAAAGTGGAAAATTAAATAGAAAGAAGCATATTTTTTAATAACATGCAATTGTAAAGTTATTCTGCATACATTAATCTATAATATATCAAAAGTTTTTTTGATGCGAGGTACCCTTTAAAAAAAAAAAAGTTTCCCAGAGGAGTACATCTTTGAAATAATCACATCACTGCCTCTTTTCCTATGAAAAACAGAAATAAATGTGCATGTTACCCAGTGTCACAAGTGACCCCTTTTTGTGTTGAGTGTTAGTGACATGCATGCTTTAGTCAGTAACATGCAATGAACTCTGCAGGGCCCTAAACTTGATTATTTTCTATTCTGTTTCAGGCTTCATCTGGGATCACGATCCCAAAGCCCCCGAAGCCTCCAGATAAGCCCCTCATGCCTTACATGAGATACAGCAGGAAGGTAAGTGATGGATCTGGGTTCTGGGAGGTGCAGCTTATTTCTATGTAGCTTCCACAAAAGCCTTATTTATTCCCATAAGTCTAGACCTCCTAAAAGACAAATCCTCTCCGCCACCTTTAATATTTCTGAATAGGTCTGGGACCAAGTGAAGGCTTCCAACCCTGACCTTAAGTTGTGGGAGATTGGGAAGATCATTGGTGGGATGTGGCGTGACCTAACCGATGAGGAGAAGCAAGAGTACTTGAACGAATATGAAGCTGAAAAGGTACGAGGAATTAGTGTTTAGAAAACTGAAAAATATCCCTCAAAAAAAAATCTCATTAGAGCCTCAGGGGCCCCTGAAGGCTTCATCTGCTGTTTCTTCTGAGAGGTGAGGGTTGACTCTGCTGTTCACTGGGTCCTTCCAAAATCACTGCTAGATTCCTGTAGGCTGGAGAGGTTGTTCAGGATTAGAGAACTATAGCAAAACATCTGTCTGTGGGTCGTGTCGGCTCCATAAAAGTGAATAGGACAGAACGCATAACCTGCAGACGAATGTAACTTTATTTTATAAGGGGTACTTATAATTTTATAATTTTAAAGGGGTACTCCGCTGCTCAGCGTCTGGAACAAAAAAAATAAAAATAAATAAGTTTTCCACCAGAGTACCCCTTTAACTATTGTTAGGTTGGGTACAACTATTAATAGTTGTACCCAACCTAACAATAGTTGTGTGTAGACAAGATGGATCTTAAAGTTTGGAAAACTGTTCCGAACACTGGAGCTGGGAGCCCCCTCCCATAGACTTGCATTGGGGGGTTGGGGTGTGACGTCATGAGGGGGCGGGGCTATGAGATCACTAGCTCTCGGCAACGGCTCCAGCGTTCGGAACAGTTTGTTCTAAACGCTGAGCAGCGGAGTACCCCTTTAAGGCATTAACACCTTAAGGACTCAGCCCATTTGGACCTTAAGGACTAAGAAAATTTTATTTTTACGTTTTTCGTTTTTTCCTCCTCCCCTTCAAAAAATCATAACTCTTTTTTATGTTTTCATCCACAGACTAGTATGAGGGCTTGTTTTTTGCGCGACCAGTTGTCCGTTGTAATGACACTCACTTTACCATAAAATGTATGGCGCAACCAAAAAAATACTATTTGTGTGGGGAAATTAAAAAGAAAGCTGCAATTTAGCAAAATTTGGAAGGTTTTGTTTTCACGCCGTACAATTTATGGTAAAAATTACGTGTTATTTATTCTCTGAGTCAATACGATTTAAAATGATACCCATGGTTACACACTTTTCTATTACTGTTGCGCTTAAAAAAAATCGCAAACTTTTTAACCAAATTAGTACGTTTAAAATCCCCCTATTTTGAAGACCTATAACTTTTTCATTTTTCCGTATAAGCGGCGGTATGAGGGCTAATTTTTTGCGCTGTGATCTGTACTTTTTATTAATACCATATTTGCTTATGCAAAACTTTTACTACATTTTTTATTAATTTTTTTGCAATAAAATGTTATAAAAAAGCAGCTATTTTGGACTTTTTTTTTTAATGTTCACACCGTTCACCGTACAGGATCATTTACATTTTATTTTAATAGTTCGGATATTTACGCACGCGGCGATACCAAATATGTATATAAAAATTTTTTACACTTTTTTGGGGTAAAATAGGGAAAATGGGACAATTTCCGTTTTTATTGGGGGAGGGGATTTTTCACATATTTTTTTTTACTTTTATTTTTTATTTTTACACTCTTATAGTCCCCATAGGAGACTATTTATAGAAACCATTTGATTGCTAATCCTGTTCAGTGCTATGTATAGGACACAGCACTGATCAGGGTTATCAGTCATCTTCTGCTCTGGTCTGCGGGAAGGCAGATCAGAGCAGAAGACTCCCGGAAGGCAGCGGAGACCGGTGAGGGGACCTCCGTCTGCCGTTCAGGATGATCGGATCGCCGCGGCAGCTCTGCGGGCGATCCGATCATCCTGTTAAGTGACCGCGATGCTGCAGATGCCGTGATCTGTATTGATCACGGCATCTGAGGGGTTAATGGCGGACATCCGCGGGATCGAGGGTGTCCATCATTACAGTCGGCGGGTCCCTGGCTGCGATCCACAGCCGGGCCCTGCCGCGCATGATGCCGGCATCGCTCCGATGCCTGCGGTTATGCTCAGGACGTAAATGTACGTCCTGGTGCGTTTAAGTACCACATCACCAGGACTTACATTTAAGTCCTGTGTCGTTAAGGGGTTAAAGGGGTATTCCGGTGGAAAACTTTTTTTTTAAATCAGCTGGTGCCAGAAAGTTAAACAGATTTGTAAATTACTTATATTAAAAAATCTTAATCCTTCCAGTACTTATTAGCTACTGAATAGTACAGAGGAAATTCTTTTCTTTTTGGAACACAGAGCTCTCTGCTGACATCACGAGCACAGTGCTTTCTTAAAGCCATAGCTTTGCATTGATCACTGTTATCGGCGGTTGATTGCTCAAGCATGGATTTCAGGCTTGCAGCAATCAATCGCCGTTCGGACGCACAGGAGGCAGGTAAGGCACCCTCCTGCTGCGTCCTAGCCCATCTAGACATGTCCCGATCAGCCCGACTGAGCTGCCGGGATGCTTTTACTTTCACTTTTAGACGCGGCGATCAACTTTGATCGCCACGTCTAAAGAGTTAATGCCGGGCATCTGCCGGAACGGCGATGTCCGGCATTAGCCACGGGTCCTGGCTGCTGACAGCAGCCGGAACCATGCGGGTATGATGCGAGCTCAGCTCCCGGTATACCCGGTGTTCTGCAGCAAGGGGTTAAACAGTCATTTTTGTAAGCCCGGTCTGGGCTGATGGGGTAATTAAGGGCATTGTGACTACTCTGGCAAAATTTTGAGGAAAACTTTGAGCAAAAAATAAATAAATAAAAAATACTTTGCAAAAAGTTGCACAAATGTTGTGCAAAAACACAGCTTGTGACAAATATAGAACAAAGACAACTAAAAAAAGCTTCACAAATCTCCTACAATGTGTCTTGGCATTTTGCTTTTATCTACCGTATATACTCGAGTATATACGGTACCTGCTCATGCACGTTAGTCAATGCAAGTCTACAGCAGAGGGAAGATCAGAAATGGCGGAGAAGAGGGTCGCTGTTCTAAGGCAAAAAAAAATAAAAAATGTATTCTTTCCCCCCCCCCCCCTAATCCTATAGGACTCTTTAGAACTAACCAGATGGATCTCCAAACAATGGTTTCGTATTAGCGGAAATTTTATGATGGGTTTTAAATATAGAAAACGGGCCAGGCCATGAAGAGAATAGACGGCTAATGTTTTTTTTTTTTTTTCTTTGTGAGCACGGATCCTGAGTCCTAGGACAATTCATTTAAGTGTCTTTAGACTAAGAATGAGCGGTCCTGTAAGGCGGAGGTCATTTTCCGAATACGTTGGTCGCATTGTTAATGGATGTCTAGTTGTACGTGATTGTAATTGTGGTTTGCTGGTGTGCTCCTCCTGCAGATTGAGTACAATGAATCTATGAAAACCTACCACAACTCGCCTGCTTATCTCGCTTACATCAATGCCAAAAGCAGAGCTGAAGCAGCCCTGGAAGAAGAAAGCCGCCAGCGCCAGTCCCGCCTCGACAAGGGAGAGCCGTACATGAGCATCCAGCCTGCGGAGGATCCTGACGGTAAGTTGACAATACATCCCAAGGCATATAGAAGTTGTAGTTGACTTTAGTGTAAGTCAGTGTTCTCAAACTGTGGCCCTCCAGATGTTGCAAAACTTCAACTCCCAGCATGCCCGGACAGCCGTTGGCTGTCCGGGCATGCTGGGAGTTGAAGTTTTGCAACATCTGGAGGGCCACAGTTTGAGTCCACTGGTGTACATTATGAGGGACATTTATGAAAAGTTGCCCATAGCAACCAATCAGATCGCTTATTTCATTTAAAATGAAAGAAGCGATCTGATTGGTTGCTATGGGCAATTTTTCCTCTGCACAGGTCTTGATAAATCTCACCTTATGTTCACACAGGGCAGATTTGTTGCAAAAACATTTTAAGACTCTTTCATTTTTCCGAATGTGGTTTTTAAGAACCTGCGCACCTGGCTGCAACAGCACTCATATTTATGTGTACGTAATGTCTTTTCAATTCCATGGATGTACCCTTGGGTGGCTTATCAGATTGAGAGTACCAAGACTTCTTTATAAAAATAAAAATTGTACAGAAAAAATAGTCTCTTCCGGTGTATAAGACTACCCCCAACTTTTACAGTTAAAATATAGAGTTTGGTATATTCTCGCTGTATAAGACTACCCTCTACCGTGATGTACAGTACCTTACCATTGTTCCCCCTACATTAGGTTGGCAGCATAGTTCCCCCCTACATTAGGTTGGCAGCATAGTTCCCCCCTACATTAGGTTGGCAGCATAGTTCCCCCCTACATTAGGTTGGCAGCATAGTTCCCCCCTACATTAGGTTGGCAGCATAGTTCCCCCCTACATTAGGTTGGCAGCATAGTTCCCCCCTACATTAGGTTGGCAGCATAGTTCCCCCCTACATTAGGTTGGCAGCATAGTTCCCCCCCCCCTACATTAGGTTGGCAGCATAGTTCCCCCCCCCCCCCCCTACATTAGGTTGGCAGCATAGTTCCCCCCCCCCCCTACATTAGGTTGGCAGCATAGTTCCCCCCCCCCCCTACATTAGGTTGGCAGCATAGTTCCCCCCCCCCCACATTAGGTTGTAGTCCCCCCCCCCCCCCCCCCTGTATGTCTGTGTACTGCCCCCACTTCAGTATTCCGACCATCGCTTGCACATTAGGTTGGGAGCATAGTTCCCCCTACATTAGGTTGGCTGCATAGTTCGCCCCACATTAGGTTGGCAGCATAGTTCCCCCCCCCCACATTAGGTTGGCAGCATAGTTCCCCCCACATTAGGTTGGCAGCATAGTTTCCCCCCCCCCCCACATTAGGTTGGCAGCATAGTTTCCCCCCCCCCCCCCCCCCCCACATTAGGTTGGCAGCATAGTTCCCCCCCCCCCACCACCACATTAGGTTGGCAGCATAGTTTCCCCCCCACCCCCACATTAGGTTGGCAGCATAGTTTCCCCCCCCCCCCCCATTAGGTTGTATTCTGCCCCCCCACATTAGGTTGCAGTTCCCCCCCCCCCCCCCCCCCCACAGACATACAGCCTTCAGCCATATACAGTGTATGGCTAGAGACTGTATGTCTGTGTACTGCCCCATTTCAGTGTTCCGACCATCGCTCCTCCAGTCCGGGGTCACAATCTACTGCTATGGCCTATAGGCGGCCCCTGCATTTTTTAAGTTAACGCGGGGCCGCAGGATGGTAACCAGGACATCTTGTGTCCCGAAAAGATCTTTCGGGACACAGGGATGTCCGGAATATGACAGGGAAAATTAATCTCGGCCGAGACGCCCGGGGTATGTATAATCCATACCCCGGGCGTCCCGGCCGACTGCAGCACCCGGCGTAAAATACAACCCCCGACTTTTGAGAACATTTTACTGGGTTTGAATACGGTATTAATAAGGGAAAGTGGACGTCTAGGTTCACATTTGTGTCGGTACTCAGTTTGGGGCCTGAAAACAGAAGCAAATTGTTGTACAGTGGACACCAACGGATCCTAAGAGATCTCACTGACCTCAATGGGCGCTGAATGTTTCTTCTGTGTTTTCCATTTATTTAGCAGGATTAGACGGGACAGAAAAATTACCGCTTGCACATGTTTTTTTTTCTCCCGGTTAGATCCTGCAAAGTAAATTTAATTTGCAATTTATTCCCCACCCTTTTTAATGCAGTCGCACTCTTTCTGTTCATCACCGTGTTCTGTACAAAGCAATTCTAGCAATCTTATGGTCACATCTAAGGGTCTGATGGTGAGAGTCTTTATCAATGTCATAAACTCTACGGATGGTTTTCTCCCAGGTAGTCCAGCTCCCCCTAGTGCTGTAAAGGAATAAAGCATACATGCCTATGTCTTGAGTACATCATGCAGAGTTGTTTAAGGCTTCAAACACCAATGCACCTGTGAGATTACTTGCATTTGATTTAGATCTCTGTATACAATTCAAAGTTTAAGGAGATCTGCAGTATTAGACACTTATCCCCTATCCGGAGGATAGGAAATAAGTGTCTGACCGCAGGGGTCTGAACGCTGGGACCCTCTTCAATCTCCTGTACGGGGCCCTGGCCCTGCCACGTTCGACACGTCCCCTTCATGTATCTCTATGGGAGAGGCTGATATGCAGCATTCGTGCACCCCCTCGCCTCTCCCATAGAGATACATGGAGGGGGCGTGTCCTCGACCTCAGTGAGGTTGACAACACGCTCATTAACAGCGCAGATCACGGCAGTGTCGGGTCCCCGTATGGGAGATTGCGGGGGTCCCAGCGGTCGGACCCCCATCGTGATCAGACACATAGCCCCTATCCTGCAGATAGGGGCTATGGGGGAGATATCAAAACCTTTCCAGAGAAAATGTTGCTGAGTTGCCTATAGCAACCAATCAGATTGCTTCTATTATTTTTTACAGGCCATTAGAAAAATGAAAGCAGCGATCTGATTGGTTGCTATGGGCTACTCAGCAACTTTTCGTCTGGACAGGTTTTGATAGATCTCCCCTAAGTGTCTAACACTGCCGTACTTCTTTAATCCACATAAATGCTTTTGTTAGTTCTCCTCGTAAGGGTTTTAGGAAACATCGTAGTAGATGCCATTGAGTTGGTTGTCGCATCACTAGTCAAATAAACTTGAGTTAACCCCTTCATATGTTCTCTCCGTCTTGTAGACTATGATGACGGTTTTTCCATGAAGCACACAGCGGCAGCCCGTTTCCAGAGGAATCACCGTTTGATCAGTGAGATTTTGAGCGAGAGCGTGGTCCCAGATGTGAGGTCTGTGGTCACCACTGCCAGAATGCAGGTCCTAAAAAGACAAGTCCAGTCCCTCATGGTTCATCAGGTCAGTATTGGGCTTAGTGACTCTTACATCAAATCTGGTTCGATTCTAGAGCCGTTTGCAGCAAAGGGTTGATTTTTACAGATTCCTATTTCTGGTTTATGCATCTTGATATCTTCCCTGTACAGTGATCCCTCAACTTACAATGGCCTCAACATACAATAGTTTCAACATACAATGGTCTTTTCTGGACCATCGTAAGTTGAAACCAGACTCAACATACAATGTACGGACAGTCCAGATCTGTGAAACGTGTCAATGGCTGGAAGAACCGACCAAACAAAATGGGTATTCACTGGTAAACCCCTGTATTCCTGCAGTGTATGCACTGACTGGTGTCTGGTAGCGCCCTCTACAGTACAGGGAGGTATTACATGTTCTGTACACTTTACCTGTACCAGGGTTAGCTGCTTCTTTGGACACCAGGTGAAGGCGACTCCGTTACTTTTTTAGGACACTGTGTACTGTACAGGACCCCGAAGAAGCTCCTGTCCTCTACATAGACCAGTGTTTCCCAAGCAGGGTGCCCCCAGCTGTTGCTAAACTACAACTCCCAGCATGCCCGGACAGCCTTTGGCTGTCCGGGCATGCTGGGAGTTGTAGTTTTGCAACAGCTGGAGGCTCCCTGCTTGTGAAACACTGACATAGACAGTGATTACAGCTCCCAACAGATCTTTCTTACTTTTATATGTAAGGATTTGCTTTATCTATATTAGTTATCTACTTATTTTTCTTTAATCCTCACTTTCTCCTATATTTGGATGACATTTTGGTGCCTTTAGAACCAATTACCAGGTTTCCATAGAGTTCTGGTTTCAACATACAATGGTTTCAACATACAATGGTCGTCCTGGAACCAATTAATATTGTAACTTGAGGGACCACTGTACACGACTTTTTTTTATAAGGAATTATACAGTGTAATAAGGAGCAAAGACTTTAGCCCCTTCCCGATCCATGACCTACATGTAGGTCATGGGTCGGGTGGGCGGACATGACAGGGATGACATCTGCCAGTAATGATGGACTTCGGCGATCGCGCCGAGGTCCGTCATTTAACTGGTTAAATACCGTTATCTATACAGATCAAGGCATTTTAACACTTAATGCCGCTATTCCCTGGTGTCTAGTGGTCCCATAGCCCTGCGATGTAATTTTTTTTTTTTGGGGGGGGGGGGGGGGGTTATTGGTTGCTAGAGAAGCCTGAGGCCGTCCTGTGTCCTCTGCATCTTCTCTGTGATTGCTTAGGGATCACTTAGGCAGCCCTTAGCAATTGAGCACAGATTTCATAGATCATATCTTCTTTTTCCAGCACATAACCCCTTTAACTGCTTTGCATTGAGTGCAAGATTCTCTAAAAATCCCTTTTTACATTTTTCATGGCTCTGTACCAATCTTTAATGATGTTTTGCTTGGAAAAAAAACTACGGAGATTAAAATACTAAAAGCTGCTGCTTAAAACCTTAGTTCCCTTATGAGTTATGGCTTCCTGTCTGTCTCAAAGTTGTATCCCTCTCTTTGTATGGAAGCGTGAATAAACACGCTGAGATTGGATAGAAACTAACCTCACCCCAGTTCGTAGGTGTGGTGAATGGGGTGTGTCCCCTAATGCCTGATTTACTATAATGGGGCCATAACTCTTGACATCAGTGTAAGGACATAACACATTCTTTCTGAGTTGGTTGGATTTAAAGCGCCACTTTTTTTTAAAAAATAAGCTTAGAGGTACCGTATTTATCGGCGTATAACACGCACCCCCATTTTAACAGTGAAATTTAAGTAAAAAAAATAAGATGTTAAATAAATGACTTGGACTAAATGCAACATCATCCCCCCCAAATTCGTTTTCTTCTGCACCTCAGTTTGGTCCTGTCCCCTCCAGTGCCACATCATCCCTTCCCTTTTCAGTCCCTGTGCCACATTTACCCCTCTCATCACCACCTCCCATGTCTCATCATTTCCCCGTCATAGACCACCACTAACCATACAGACATTAAGCATTTAGTGCCTCCCCCACCATCATTTCCCCCTGTCTCATCATCCCCCCCCCCCAACCTGTCTCATCATCCCCCCCCCAACCTGTCTCATCATCCCCCCCCAACCTGTTTCATCAACCCCCCCCCCCCCCCAAAACCTGTCTCATCATCCCACCATCATGTTCCTCCTACCAGTGGTCTTCAACCTGCGGACCTCCAGATGTTGCACAACTACAACTCCCAGCATGCCCCTGACAGCCAACTGCTGTCCAGGCATGCTGAGAGTTGTAGTTTTGCAACATCTGGAGGTCTGCAGGTTGAAGACCACTGTAATATGCTATTCTTCCCCTTTCCTTACCTGGCTGCGCTTCGGCTGTCTTGCGGGCTGCGGTCAGTGAAGCAGATGAGTAACGTCCTCTCTCGGCTTCTCTGCGCGGCAGCAGGGATGTCACTTTTCGGCGGCGACTACAGGAAATGAAAAGTGACGTCAGTGATGCCGCACAGAGAAGCCGGCAGAGGACGTAACTCATCTGCTTCACTGACCGCAGCCCGCAAGACCCCCCCGCCTGACCTGACCTGCCGAAGTGCAGCCAGGTAAGGAAAATAAACAAAACTATGAAAAGCGGGGTAAAAGGGGGAATGGTGAGGGAGGGGGGAGGTAGGGAAATGAAAAGTGAAACTCGTTTTCTCCCGCACTATCCACAGGTACTGGTGGATAGTGCGGGAGATGCTGATTAAAAGGTAGGGCAGATCCGGACAAGGTAGGGCTCATTTTAATCAGCGTCTCCCGCACTATCCCCCAGTACCTGTGGATAGTGCAGGAGAAAACAAGTGACCTTTTTCCAAAGCGGGGAGGAGACGCCGCTGGTCACTGATTTAAAGCGGCCGTGCTGCTAATACTTAACAAGCAGCCGCTGCTGCGGCAGCTTTAAATCAGTGACCAGACGATTTATCGGCGTATAACACGTAGGCAGGCTTTTTGCCTTAAATTTAAGTTTTAAAAGTGCGTGTTATACGCCGATAAATCCGGTATTTGTTTTACATGGCTTTAGGTGATGACTATAATCTAATCTTTTGCTTAAAGGGGTATTCCGGTGAAAAACTTCATATCAACTGGCTCCAGAAAGTGAACCATATTTGTAAATTACTTCTATTAAAAAATCTTAATCCTTCCAGTACTTATCAGCTGCTGAAGTTGAGTTGTTGTTTTGTGTCTGACCACATTGCTCTCTGTTGACACCTCCTGCTCTGGACAGTTCCTGGGACAGTCAGACAGGTGTCAGCAGAGAGCACTCCTGTCAGACAGAAAAGAACTCAACTTCAGCAGCTGATAAGTACTGGAAGAGTTAAGATTTATTTTAATAGAAGTAATATACAAATTTGTTTAACTCTCTGGAGATGCTTTGGAGGATTATATTACAGGGGGATTGTATGGCCCCAGCAAAACAGTTTTACACTAGGGTTCATCTGTGGCATTACTTTGTGAAGGTTCAAGTGTGCAATGTCTTTTGGGTGTGAGGCTTGTATGTAGTGGGTTCTGTAACACAAGAATTAGAGGTGCCTATAGTTTCCTTACATGTCCGTGTTTTCTCATCAGCGCAAACTGGAGGCCGAGCTGTTACAAATTGAAGATCGTCACCAGGAAAAGAAAAGAAAGTTTTTAGAAAGTACCGAAGCCTTCAACAATGAGCTTAAACGGGTAAGTATTCCTTGGGTGCTCTGGCGGGTGACTGCACTGGATCACCATAATCTTGTATAGACTCATTACTCCCATCTAGCACTGGTTAGCAGGTGACAACCAGACGTTGATAGGATCAAACCTAGTAAATACAGCGTTTGACAAAGTTCAGCGGAATCAGACATAGTCCCCTCTCACCTAATTATGGATCAATAGTTTATAAGTACAACAAAGGCCAAGTGCACTTTAGCGTTCTGGGAGCTCACAGACTCGGGGCCACAAAACTGAGCTGAATGGGTCAGTTGCACAACAGATCCTGACCGGTCCCATTGACTTTTAAGGGTTACCCCGGTGGAAAATAATAATTATTTTTTTTTTTTTTTTTAAATCAACTAGTGCCAGAAAGTTTAAACAGATTTTGTAAATTCCAAACAAAAGAACGATGGCATGCACTCACCGCTAGGCGTCCAGAGGTCAGGGATCACGGGGAAGCATAGAAGGAATCGCCAAAGAGCTCAGAGGCCTCTATGCTTCTATGATTCCTTCTATGCTTCCCTGTGATCCCGGACCTCTGGACGCCTACACAGTTTAAGCGGTGAGTGCATGCGATCGTTCTTTTGTTTGGTTGTTACTACTGTATTGCGTGCACTCCGCAGGTGTCATTTGCTTCACTGGATCCACATACAGCCCCGCAGACGTATCTTTTTATTGAAGCTGTGCTTATAGTAGGAGTGCTCTCCCCTTCATTTCCTTCTTCATTTTGTTTAGATTTTGTAAATTACTACTTTTTAAAAATCTTAATCCTTCCAGTACTTATCAACTGCTGTATGCTCCAGAGGAAGTTGTGTAGTTCTTTCCAGTCTGGCCACAGTGTCGGGAACTGTCCGGAGCAGGAGAATGTTCACTATGGGGATTTGCTCCTACTCTGGACAGTTCCTGACATGGACAGAGGTGTCAGCAGAGAGCTAAAAGAAATAAACAACTTCCTCTGGAGCATACAGCAGCTTATAAGTATTAAGCTTTTTTTTTTATAGAAGTAATTTACAAATCTGTTTTTAACTTTCTGGCTCCAGTTGATTTAAAATAAATAAATAAATAAAATTGTTTTCCACCGGGGTACCCCTTTAAGTGAGCTGCATTAGGTTTTCATTCTAGTGTCCATTTATTTGTAGGATCTAAGCAGAGAAAAATTTCTACTTGCAGTAATAATTTTTTTTTTTCTCTGATCAGATCCCACATTTTAAACAGAGTCTGCAAACAGAGCTCCCCGAGCGGAGCTGAACGGTGAATTGCACATGGTATTTGTAATAAGTGCAGGGTCAACTTCTACCCAACCTCCAGTGTATGCGGCCGGTCACATGATCCGGTCATCTCTCTTTCCTCTGCATGGAAGAATCTCCTGTTATGTGACTTTTGTCTTTTACTCCTATTTGCTTTTCACAGCTGTGCAGCCTGAAAGTGGAGGTTGACATGGATAAGATCGCAGCAGAAATAGCTCAAGCAGAAGAACAGGCTCGCAAACGTCAGGAAGAGCGAGAGAAAGAAGCGGCAGAACAAGCTGAACGCAATCAGAATGCCGCAGCTGCTGCAGCGGCCGCCGCGGCAGCAGCGGCCGCTACCGCAGCTGAGGAGGAGCAGGAAGTGGTGAAGACTGAAGAGAAGAATGGAGAGGAGGAGGTGGCAATGGAGACAGGTATGTGCTCTTATGGGATTTCACATTTAATTTTTTTTGCTGTAACGTTTCCTGGTCATTTTGTAATATTTGCCTAGATGCATTCTACTTGCAGTTTTATGTACCAGAGATGTTTAAAGGGGTACTCCCGTGGGAAAACTAATTTTTTTTTTTTTAAATCAACTGGTGCCAGAAAGTTAAACGGATTTGTAAATCACTTCTGTTAAAAGAATCTTAATCCTTCCAGTACTTTTTAGAAGCTGTATACTAAAGAGAAATCCAACAAAGAAATGCATTTCCTCTGATGTCATGACCACAGTGCTCTCTGCTGACCTCTGCTGTTCATTTTAGGAACTGTCCAGAGCAGCATATGTTTGCTATGGGGATTTTCTCCTGCTCTGGACAGTTCCTAAAATGGACAGCAGAGAGCACTGTGATCATGACATCAGAGGAAATGCATTTCTTTTTTGGATTTCTCTGGATTTTAGTAAACAGCCCCTAAAAAGTACTGGAAGGATTAAGATTTTTTAATAGAAGTGATTTACAAATCTGTTTAACTTTCTGGCACCAGTTGATTAAAAAAATAAAAAGTTTTCCACGGGAGTACCCCTTCAAAGGGTTACTCCGCTGCTCAACATTTGTAACAAAATGTTCCGAACGCTTAGAGCCGGCGCCGGGAGCTCGTGACGTTATAGCCCCGCCCCACATGACGTCACACCCTGCTCCCTCAATGCAAGTCTATCTGAGGGGGCGTGACGGCATGAGGGGCGGGGCTATGACGTCACAAGCTCCCGGCGTCGGCTTTAAGCATTCGGAGGGGGTGTGGCCGTGATATCACAAGCCTCCGCCCCCACATCGCCAGTCATCCAGCATGGAATGAAGTTTGGATGTCTGGGGTGCCACAGCCGAGATCAGACCTCTTCTCCCCCCTACTAAGATTTCTAGGGGAGGAGTACCCCTTTAAGCACCGATAGACGGCTCTGTAGAAATCTTGGCATGTCTCATGCTTTGCTACTGGCAGTAAACCATAAGAGCGCTGCTGCTGCCAGGGAAAACATTCTCACCTACTCTTGATAAAACCTTGCACCGAAATTCCAACACAGGTCTCCTTGGGCGTCCATTCCTTGCCCATGGCAAAAGGACGACTTGTATGATTAAAAAATAGCCTTACCGGTTTACTATCCGAGTAATGTAGACGTGCCGCTTTCATTTCCAGAGGACACCCCTTCTTTGCCGCCACCAGAGGAGACCAGCGAGAGCCAGCAAAATGGAGAGGAGGGGACTTCTACCCCAGAGGACAAGGAGAGCGGGCAAGAAGCGGTGGATAGCACCCTGGACGAGGGAACAACTGACAGCAACACTGGGTCTGAGAGCAACAGCGGAACAGTGGAGGAAACCACTACAGATCAAGTACCAGAAGAGACGGACCAGAAGGATTGATCTCCCCGTGCTAAGAGTTTGTGTTTTATTTTATTGTCACCCAAGGGTTGGTCAGGAACGATGTCTCAAATCATTCCTAAATTATAATCCCACTACACTTTTTTTGCTTCTTGACATATATATTTTTATGGAGTATTTGTCTGCTATGGCCATATTGGTATGGTGATGGTGGTGGTGGTGGTGGTCATCTGCGCCATAAAAACGTTGTCGAGTAGCATTTTTAGCTTGCGGACTGAAGTCTGTCCTTGGGGTACTGTACCCAGATAGTGGGATCTTCATGATGAATTTTGGCTAGCATCAGTGCTTGTACTGCAGCGGCGTCCCAAGTCCTGCGGTTTTTAATTCTTCACCCTAAATTCGGATTTTAATGCTCCCTCCACCACGCTGCAACTTTGTAGCTAATGTGGCCTAAACACAATTCTCGGCATAATTGTGTTAGAAAACCTAGTGTATGAATTGATATTTTTTATTGAATTTTTTTTTTATCAAATGCAAATGAAATAAAGATGAATTGAATACTTTGTATGCATGCTTTTTCTTCTTGTACTGTGACATTTGAAAAGTATTTGCTGCTCCAGTGACCAATTGACTTTGGGAATTAAAGGGGTACTCCACTGGAAAACATTTTTCTTTTAAGTCAACTGGTGCCAGAAAGTTAAACAGATTTGTAAATTACTCCTATTAAAAAAAATCTCAATCCTTCCGGTACTTATCAGCTGCTGTATAATAGCCAGGAAGTTCTTTTTCTTTTTGAATTTCCTTTCTGCCT
Source organism: Hyla sarda (assembly GCF_029499605.1). Classification (NCBI taxonomy): domain Eukaryota; kingdom Metazoa; phylum Chordata; class Amphibia; order Anura; family Hylidae; genus Hyla; species Hyla sarda. The sequence goes on from NC_079200.1 coordinate 24,083,838, forward strand.
GTCCACAAGTGCTCTCTGCTGACATCTCTGTCCATGTCAGGAACTGTCCAGAGTAGGAGCAAACCTCTCTTACTCTGGACAGTTCCTGACGTGGACAGAGGTGTCAGGCAGAAAGGAAATTCAAAAAGAAAAGCACTTCTTGTGTATTATACAGCAGCTGATAAGTGCTGGAAGGATTGAGATATTTTTTTTTTTTTTTTAATAGAAGGAATTTACAAATCTGTTAAACTTTCTGGCACCAGTTGATTTAAAAGAAAATGTTTTCCAGTGGAGTACCCCTTTAAGATTACGGTTAATGGTGGGGGTTGTTGTCATTACCTCATCTTATAGAGGTTACAGTTACAGTGTGCCTCCAGCTGTGCCTGCTCGTAGTGGCCGTCTTCCGCTAGGAGCAGATCAAAAAACGAGTGAGGGCGCTCCATAGTGTAATTTAAAAAATACTAATAAAAATAAGGAAATCGCATGAAAGCCACTCCCCCTGAAGTGTTGCGTACCCACAACATAAGAGATGTCCGCTGCCCTCCGGCTCAGGTGCAAGTGTAGATAGGATGGGCTTCAGTAGGAACGCCGGCTTAGCCGGCGTTCCTACTGAAGCCCACCCTATCTAGGCTTGGAGCAGACAGTATTCTGAGAGTCGCCGCGCACATCGCCAAGCTCTGAACAGGGGGAGCGGCCGCGTCTGCAAGTGTTCGCGATGTCTGCGCAGATTGCTGTGTGCCAACTCGTAGTGGCGGATTGCCACTACCAGCAGGCAGACACCGCTGAAGGCACGCTGTAGGGTCAGTCATCCAGATCCGCAGCATATTAACTCGTTGCGTGTGACCTTACCCTAAAAGGGGTATTTCCAACCAGGGTGTCTCCAGCTGTTGCAAACCTACATTCCCAGACAGCTAAAGGCTAGCAGGAGTTCCACAACTGCTGAAGAGCTGCAGTATGCTAGGAATGGTGAAAAATCTGTAAAGTGCTACTTAAAGGGGTTCTCCGGTGGAAAACGTTTTTTATTAAAATTATTATTTTTATTTTTAAATGAACTTGTGCAAGAAAGTTAAACAGAGTTGTAAATTAATGAATAAAGAAATACATAGGTGCACTTACCGCTCAGCGGAGACAGCTGTGTGACGGGGGCCGGTTTACGGGGAAGCTGGACCTCCGCATCGGCACAGGAAGTGTTGCGCTCGGAGGCTATGCCGGCAGTTTCGCGAGTGAGTGAGTGAGTGGGTGCGTGAGTGCTTCTTTTGGCCTCAGAGGCTCCCCGTAAACCGGACCCAGTCACGCAGCTGTCTCCGCCGAGCGGTGAGTGCACCTACGTATTTCTTTATTCATTGTCGTTGATACTTCATGCTTGTGTGTGAGCACCCCGCAGGAGACACACAGTTAGGTACCGGGACCAAGCCGCATTCCAGTCCAGGTGAAGTCTGCCTTTAGTGTGTTCTCCCTTTTCTCGCCTCATTTTTATTTTAGATTTGTAAATTGCTTCTATTAAAAAAAATCTTTGCCCTTCCAGTACTTATCAGCTGCTGTATACTACAGAGGAAATTATTTTCTTTTTGAATTTCTTTTTTGTCTTGTCCACAGTGCTTTCTGCTGACACCTCTGTCCGTGTCAGGAACTGTCCAGAGCAGCATGGGTTTGCTATAGCTACTAATAAGTACTGGAAGGGTAAAGATTTTTTTTAATAGAAGTAATTTACAAATCTGTTTTTCTTTCTGGCACCAGTTGATTTAAAAAAAAAACAAAAAAATAAACATGTTTTACACCGGAGTACCCCTTTAACAATTACCGTATTTTTCACCGTATAAGACGCACTTTTTCTTCCCCAAAACTGGGGGGGGGAAAGTTGGTGCATCTTATGCGGCGGTCCCTGTGACCCGCGGCTAATACAGGACATCACCGATCGCGGTGATGCCCTGTATAACCCTTCAGACGCGGCGATCAAAGCTGACCGCCTCGTCTGAAGCGAAAATAACACTAATCCTGTTCAGGCTGTTCAGTCGGGCTGTTTGGGACCGCCGCGGTGAAATTGCGGCATCCTGAACAGCTCACATGACACCGGGAGGGACCTTACCTGCCTCCTCGGTGTCTGCTCCGTGCCGGGATCCCCTGCATGGCCGGCGCTCTCCTTCGACGTCATCAATAGAGATGAGCGAACTTACAGTAAATTTGATTCGTCACAAACTTCTCGGCTCGGCAGTTGATGACTTTTCCTGCATAAATTAGTTCAGCTTTCCGGTGCTCCGGTGGGCTGGAAAAGGTGGATACAGTCCTAGGAGACTCTTTCCTAGGACTGTATCCACCTTTTCCAGCCCACCGGAGCACCTGAAGGCTGAACTAATTTACGCAGGCTAGGTCATCAACTGCCGAGCCGAGAAGTTCGTGACGAATCGAATTTACTGTAAGTTCGCTCATCTCTAGTCATCACATCATCCCGCACGCCGTCCCGTCATCCAATAGGAGCGGTGTGCGTAGCGACGTGATGACGGCGACGCAGAGCGTGGATCCCGGGGAAGAAGACGTCCAGAGCGTCGGGGACGCGGCGACAGCGATGGAGCGACATCCAGGGCCGCGGTGACTGGTCCGGAGCGGTGGGGACACGTGAGTATTACCTCCTATACCAGTGGTCTTCAACCTGTGGACCTCTTGATGTTGCAAAACTACAACTCCCAGCATGCCCGGACAGCCAACGGCTGTCCGGGCATGCTGGGAGTTGTAGTTTTGCAACATCTGGAGGTCCGCAGGTTGAAGATCACTGTTGGGTTCAGAATCTTTTTTTTTCTAGATTTTGGACCTTTAAAACTGGGTGCGTCTTATATGCCGGTGCGTCCTATAGGGCGAAAAATACGGTACCACAAAATGACGACAGTCCCTACAGCCGTCCTGAGTTTACTATATTCTTGTCCGTTTGCCAAATGCATTACGCTGGCAGCTTAGTTTTATGAGAAGTTAAACCCCATAAGGAGTAATGGAGATGGAGTTTTGGCTGGCGGATGATAAAGGAGAATGTAAGACTAAGTCATGTTTAATGAGTTCTAGGTTATTGGCGTATCTATGTTCAGTGTACTGCTTTATAACAATTAACCCTTTTAAAATGGATCTGCCCTGGAATGTTCTCTTTAACAGCATCTTACGTAAATGTACATCCTGGAGCCCTGGTACTTAACACACCCCTTCTTATATTTACAGTGTCCTGAGCGTCATTCAGTTTTACTCAATGGGGACTTCAAAAGTGTAATTAATTTTTTATTTTATTTTTTTTATATTAAAAAAGCCCTTTCAACCCATTTCCCATTGTTTCAAATAAAAAAATACACATTTGGTATTGCCGCATGCATAAATGTCTGAACGAGAGATGAGCGAACTTACAGTAAATTCGATTCGTCACGAACTTCTCGGCTCGGCAGTTGATGACTTATCCTGCATAAATTAGTTCAGCTTTCCGGTGCTCCCGTGGGCTGGAAAAGGTGGATACAGTCCTAGGAGACTCTTTCCTAGGACTGTATCCACCTTTTCCAGCCCACCGGAGCACCGGAAAGCTGAACTAATTTATGCAGGATAAGTCATCAACTGCCGAGCCGAGAAGTTCGTGACGAATCGAATTTACTGTAAATTCGCTCATCTCTAGTCTGAACTATTAAAACATTATGAGCTATGATCCCATCTGGAAAATGGCGTAAATGTAAAAAATACCAAATGCCAGCTAGTTTTTGGGAACATCATGTATCGTAAAAATTAATTACTAAAAAGTTATCAAAAAGTCCCATAGAAACAAAAATGGGGCCGCAACGCAAAAAATTAGCACCATAAAAAAAATTTGTAGGACAGACTAGGATAAATTTAAATGTACTTAATTTTATTTTATATATATATATATATATATATATATATATATATATATATATATATATATATATATATATAATTTTTTTATTTTTTATTATTATTATTATTATTACTATATATATATTTTTTTTTAATAAAGCAGTTCAATAAAAAAATAAAAATCATGTAAACCTGGTGGATTTCGTGGACCCACAGGAAAAAGTCTGTCTTGCCTAAAGCGTTCTTTGTGTAAAGGAAAAAAAATAGGTTTTGTTTACATTTTACCCCACATTTTATTTATTTTTATTTTGGGTTGTGCTGTACAATTCATGGTCACGGTAAAAAAAAAAAAAAAAACAAGCCCTAATATGGATCTGTGGATCAAAAAAATTTAATAAATAAAAAAAGTTACGTCTCTTAAAAGGCAGAGAGGAAAAACGAAAAGGGAACATTTTTCAATTTGCTTTGTCCTCCAAGGCCGAAATTGGTTGCCCTTTTAAAGATAAACCGCTTGTTCACCCGCGCTAAACCCAATATATTGTATTATAGTGCGGGCGCAAACAGCTTTAAAAAGGGGGGTCGCTTACATTTATTGCTGAAGCATCTTCACCAGTATATGCAATAGAGATCAGGAGCCGGCTCACCAAGCTCCCCTGCCTCATTTATATTGCCCCGTCTGATCAGACGCTGTAATGAATACGCAAATGGGTGACAGCTCCGCTCTTTGCAGCCTTGTGGTGAGTGCTAGCCCCCCCTGCAGGCTCTCTCAGGCATGACTTTTTAGCAAGGAAAATACGATTATGATCTGGCTTCCCCTACCACTTCCCAGTGATCCATCTGAGCGCGACGTGCATAATTTTGCTGCAAATCTGCAGCAGAAAATACACCTGTGTAACACGTAGAGTAAACGCTGCTAGCACTGAAATATACAGCGTATACGCTACGTGTGACCCTACCCTAAATCTTGCTTGGACAGATACAGAAAAGGACCATATAAAGGGACCAAATGCAAACAAGTCCATGAAATCTATCGAAGTGTCTACTTTTGAAGGGGACAGTAGAGCAGATCACTAACTCCTAAGGCAGTGCTTCCCAACCAGGGTGCCTCCAGCTGTAGCAAAACTACAACTCCCAGCATGCCCGGACAGCCTTAGCTTTTCACATTGTGTAGTGTTTTTTTTCCTTTATGGTTTATTTACACGCACAGTATTCTTTACAGATTTGATGCGCAGTATTTTCTGCTGCTGATTTCAATGTAAACTAACTGAGCACCGCTTCAAATCCTGCGCATCAAATTTGCGAAGAATACTGTACGTGTGAATAGAGAAAAGTGGAGTGTGCAGCGGATGACTAGTGTGCCCCCCTGTGGGATTAGATGTTATCCCCTATCCTTTGGTTAGAGGATAAGATGTCTAGGGGCAGAGTACCCTTTTAATGACTCTTCCCCGGTGTGCCTCTCTTTGTCTTCTAGGCCCAGTCTTCTTCCGCATGCTGGAGCCCGACCCGTCACACTGTGATTAGCTCATCGACGGCCGCATCTATTTCCCGCCTCGGCCGGTGATACGCTGAGTGCAGTGTCATGTGACAAGCCCGTGCAGCGGGGCCCAAGTTCGTTACATGACACCGCAATCCGCCTATCACCAGCTGAGGTGGGACATTGATGAGGCTGACAATAAGTGGAGTGAAGGATGCGGAAGAAAACCGGGCCCAGAAGAGCGATATAGGCACACCGGGGGAGCGGCAGTGAGATTAAAGTTTATTCAACTTTTTTGAAGCTTGGGCCCAATGGATAAAGTTTCATCGCCGTACTTCTTCAACCCCTTGCCGCAAATGGACGTTAGTTAAAGGAGTACTCCGGTGGTTAATTTTTTTGACTATCTGGCATCTTGTTTGTAAGTTTTGTTTTTTTGCAATATACATGTGTTGTGTTTTGGCAGCATGTATGTGTTTTTCTTACCTGTTTGTTGGGCAGGAAGTTCTGTAGTTCAGAGGGTTTTCTTTTACTGTTGTCCACAGTCGGCCATGTTCTGAGTCTGTGGTGGACAAGATGTCACAGCTTTTTTTTTTTTCCTCTGTCTGCATGAGAGGAATAAGCCACGCCCCCTCATCTCATCCAGCTGAGTACACAGCTTCTCCCCTCCCCCTGCTCTGTATTCTAAGGACGCAGGTCTGCACAGGAGAAGAAACACAGAGAAGATAAGTGTTATCTGAAGGGGAGGATGAGAAGGTGCACGGGCTGGGGATGTATGGACTGCAGGGGAAGAAATCTCATACTGGGAATGATCTCTATATGGGGAGAGGGGGGGGGGACTCCTGTATGATACATGCTGGGAGTTGTAGTCCATGTTGTGTGTGTGTGTGTGTGTATGCTAGTGTTTACAAACCAGTGTGCCGCCAGCTGTTGCAAAACTACAACTCCCAGCATGCCCTGACAGACTTTGGGCATGCTGGGAGTTGTAGATTTGCAACAGCTGGAGGCACACTAGTTGGGAAACACTGTTCTAGCCTATTCAGCATACACATCATGTTACAACAGTGTTTCACAACCAGTGTGCCTCCAGCTGTTGCAAAACTACAACTCCTAGCATGCCCAACGGCTGTCAGGGCATGCTGGGAGTTGTAGTTTTGCAACACCTGGAGGCACCCTGGTTGGGAAACACTGGTGTATGCCCTACAGAGGTGTGGTGAACTACAACCCCTAGGAGACGACAGAGGCAGCATGCTGGTGTTATACCACACACTGAAAACTCCTGAATGACACATGCTGGGAGTTGTAGTCCCTTTTGTGTGTGTATGCCAGTGTATCCCAATCAGGGCTGATTATATTAGTGTGCTGTGTATAAGGGGGCCGACCCAGGAAAATAGTAGGTTGGGTAAAGGGCGGAACAAAAAAAGGAGCCGCCCCAAACCAGCAAGGCATGTGGCATGCTGGGATTTGTAGTTTTCAGCACAGCAAGAAACAGGAAATAGAAGCAAAGATAGGAAAACAAAGTGGGGGGGAGGTGCGGGGGCGGATAATCGGTCGATCCCTACTCAGAATCATCTGTTCCGCACTACAGCATATTACCAAACTGGAGTTAGAATAAGGAGCAGACATGGAATCATGCCAGCAAGCACCATTGGATAGGGGGGACGGAGACTGTCAGAGAAGCAAAACTCTCCCCACATCATGGCGCTCTGAGGAGAGCTAGCCTGGGGACTTAAAGGGGTACTCCGGTGGAAAACTTTTTAATAATTTTTTTTTTAAATCAACTGTTGCCTGAAAGTTAAACAGATTTGTAAATGAAAAAGAAATTGGGGTATGTGCAGCTCACAATATAGATTAGTCGAGGCTGAATGGAAAGTATTTACACCAAAAAAATACCAGTATAAAATAATATATAAGAATAAAAAGGGGGGTACCAAATGCCTCTAGACTAATACCATAAAATGGTACATGATGATGAAATTACAGAAAAATTAAGTCGGACTGTGCTTCACTTTAAATGATGTACAAATTTAATATAAAATATTACAAATGAGACATAAAATAAATAATGCAAATCTAATACATAAATGCCTCCTACCACAGGGCCCTTGTGGGGAGGTATGATATTGAAATACAAAAAATATTATATTAAAAAAGGTGTTTAAAAAATGGCATGTAACATTGTATTCTACCGCTATCCCAATATTGTGCAAACCGACATAATACACTTTTATAAGGTACACTCCGTTCTCATATGGTTTAGAAAAGTTCGCAAAACGGTATAATTACCAACTCCTAAAGGTGGCTTTTGGCTGGACGTCCGAGAGATAGATGTGTAGAGGCTGTGTCCAGCGCTAGTATGCGCTTACGGTGACGGGCCCGGATGCCACAGGCCAACGAGAAATCACCGGTCACGGAACTGTCCAGAGCAGGAGAAAATCTCCATTGCTGCTCTGGACAGTTCCTGACACGGACAGAGGTGTCAGCAGAGAGCACAAGACAAAAAAGAAATTCAAAAAGATAAGAATTTCTTCTGTAGCATACAGCTGCTAATAAGTACTGGAAGGGTAAAGATTTTTTTTTTTTTTTTATAGAAGTCATTTACGAATCTGTTTAACTTTCTGGCACCAAAAATTGATTTAAAAAAAAAAAATGTTTTTCACCGGAGTATCCCTTTAAGCACTATGATTGAGGTACATAGTGTTTTATCGCTCTTGTTGGCAGATTTATGAGTGTTGATGAGATTTTTATGGCTAATACACTGGAGCCTATGAACAAATGTGTAAGATAAGATGAGCGGGTGTTGTAACCCGTCCCATTATAAGCAGAATAAACAGTGATCACCTCAGAGACGTCATGAAATCCCTTTCAGAATAAGTCATTGTGCAGCTTTCATCTGGGTATTAGAATTATGAACATTTTTAGGAGAGATCCGACTCGTGCGGAGCTTTTTTGTGACGGATCAGCACAGAAGGAGTCGTCGACAGGGGTTGTCTGAGTTTACAGAAGTGTCTTTTTATTTTTTTACCACTCTTGCTCATGGGCTCTGTCATATATGGTAGCTTAAAGGGGTATTCCGGCTTTATACATCTTGTTCCCTATCCAAAGAATTGGTGATAAGATGTATGATTGCAGGGATCCTGCCGCTAAGGACCCCCGTGATCTCGGTGCAGCCCCCGGCAGTCTGTGCCGGGCGCTGCCTCTAAGACCGGGACGTGACGTCACAACCACGCCCCATAAACATGAATGGAGGGGGTGTGGCCGTGACGTCACGTCCCTGTCTCAGAGGCAGCGTGCCTGGGGCTGCACTGAGATCACAGGGGTCCCCAGCGGCAGGACCCCTGCAATCATACATCTTATATGTTTATGGATAAGATCATGTATAAAGCCGAAATACCCTTTATGGTCTATTCACACGTACAGTATTCTGGGCAGATTTGATGCGCAGGATTTTCTGCTGCAGATTTCAATGTAAACTGAATGACTAGAAATCCTGCGCATCAAATCTGGGCAGAATACTGTACGTGCGAATAGACCTTATATCCTTTCCACGGGAAGACCTTATACCCTGTCCACGGGAAGGACTTATACCCTGTCCACGGGAAGGACTTATACCCTGTCCACGGGAAGGACTTATACCCTGTCCACGGGAAGGACTTATACCCTATCCACGGGAAGACCTTATACCCTGTCCACGGGAAGGACTTATACCCTATCCACGGGAAGACCTTATACCCTATCCACGGGAAGGACTTATACCCTATCCACGGGAAGGACTTATACCCTATCCACGGGAAGACCTTATACCCTATCCACGGGAAGACCTTATACCCTGTCCACGGGAAGACCTTATACCTTATACCCTGTCCACGGGAAGGACTTATACCCTGTCCACGGGAAGACCTTATACCCTATCCACGGGAAGGACTTATACCCTGTCCACGGGAAGGACTTATACCCTATCCACGGGAAGACCTTATACCCTATCCACGGGAAGACCTTATACCCTATCCACGGGAAGACCTTATACCCTGTCCACGGGAAGGACTTATACCCTGTCCACGGGAAGGACTTATACCCTGTCCACGGGAAGGACTTATACCCTGTCCACGGGAAGGACTTATACCCTATCCACGGGAAGACCTTATACCCTGTCCACGGGAAGGACTTATACCCTATCCACGGGAAGACCTTATACCCTATCCACGGGAAGGACTTATACCCTATCCACGGGAAGGACTTATACCCTATCCACGGGAAGACCTTATACCCTATCCACGGGAAGAGCTTATACCCTGTCCACGGGAAGACCTTATACCTTATACCCTGTCCACGGGAAGAACTTATACCCTGTCCACGGGAAGAACTTATACCCTGTCCACGGGAAGACTTTATACCCTGTCCACGGGAAGACCTTATACCCTATCCACGGGAAGACCTTATACCCTATCCACGGGAAGACCTTATACCCTGTCCACGGGAAGAACTTATACCCTATCCACGGGAAGACCTTATACCCTATCCACGGGAAGACCTTATACCCTATCCACGGGAAGACCTTATACCCTATCCACGGGAAGACCTTATACCCTGTCCACGGGAAGAACTTATACCCTGTCCACGGGAAGACCTTATACCCTGTCCACGGGAAGAACTTATACCCTGTCCACGGGAAGACCTTATACCCTGTCCACGGGAAGAACTTATACCCTGTCCACGGGAAGAGCTTATACCCTATCCACGGGAAGACCTTATACCCTGTCTACGGGAAGACCTTATACCCTGTCTACGGGAAGACCTTATACCCTGTCCACGGGAAGACCTTATACCCTGTCCACGGGAAGACCTTATACCCTGTCCACGGGAAGACCTTATACTCTATCCACGGGAAGGACTTATACCCTGTCCACGGGAAGACCTTATACCCTGTCCACGGGAAGACCTTATACCCTGTCCACGGGAAGACCTTATACCCTGTCCACGGGAAGACCTTATACCCTGTCCACGGGAAGACCTTATACCCTGTCCACGGGAAGAACTTATACCCTGTCCACGGGAAGAACTTATACCCTGTCCACGGGAAGACCTTATACCCTGTCCACGGGAAGACCTTATACCCTGTCCACGGGAAGACCTTATACCCTGTCCACGGGAACAAGTTATACCCTGTCCACGGGAACAAGTTATACCCTGTCCACGGGAACAAGTTATACCCTGTCCACGGGAAGACCTTTTACCCTGTACACGGGAACAAGTTATACCCTGTCCACGGGAAGACCTTATACCCTGTCCACGGGAAGGACTAATACCCTGTCCACGGGAAGGACTGTCCAGAGTAGGAGCAAATCTCCATAGCAAACCTCTCCTGCGCTGGACAGTTCCTGACATGGACAGAGGTGTCAGCAGAGAGCACTGTGGTCAGAAAGAAAACATTTCAAAAAGAAAAGAATTTCCTCTGTAGTATACAGCAGCTGATAAGTACTAGAAGGATTAAGATTTTTTAATAGAAGTAATTTACAAATCTGTTTAACTTTCTGGCACCAGTTGATTTAAAAAATAAATAAAAATAAAATAGTTTTCCACTGAAATACCCCTTTACAAACAGATCAGACAAGATAATAATTATTGACATAAAAACAAATAATGCACATAAAAAACTAATTTAAAAAGAAATGACAATCAGAAAAAAGAAACAAATTAGAAAAAGAGTTAAGGTTTCGGTTTTTGAATCTAATCATGAAAAAAATAATCTAGGTGAAACATTCCCTTTAAGGGTCTATTCACACGTATAGTATTCTGCGCAGGATTTGAAGCGGTGTTCAGTCATTTAGTTTCCATTGAAATCTGCAGCAGAAAATTATGCGCATCAAATCTGTGCAGAATACTGTACGTGTGAATAGACCATAAAGGTACGTTCACACTGGGCAATTCCCACGGAATTACGCGATCGGAATTATGCACAGTGAACATTAAAGGGGTACTCCGGTGGAAAACTTTTTTTTTTTTTTTTAATGAACTGGTGCCAGAAAGTTAAACTGATTTTTAAATTACTTCTATTAAAAAATCTTTACCCTTCCAGTACTTCTTAGCGGCTGTATGCTACAGAGAAAGTTCTTTTCTTTTTTAATTTCTTTTTTGTCTTGTCCACAGTGCTCTCTGCTGACACCTCTGTCTATGTCAGGAACTGTTCAGAGCAGCATAGGTTTGCTATGAGGATTTTCTCCCGCTCTGGACAGTCCCTGATATGGGCATCAGGTGTCAGCAGAGAGCACTGTGGACAAGACAAAAAAGAAATTTAAAAAAGCGAAGAATTTCCTCTGTAGCATACAGCTGCTAAAAAGTACTGGAAGGGTAAAGATTTTGTAATAGAAGTCATTTACAAATCTGTTTAACTTTCTGGCACCAGTTGATTAAAAAAAAAAAAAAAAATAATAATTTACCCCTTTAAAGAAAGTGTCCAGTGGTAAGAAATGTATCCCCTTTCCACAGGATAGGGGGTAAATATCTGCTCACGGGGGACTCTTATGGGCTCTGCACTGCAAGAGCGAGTTTCGTACCCAGCACGTCAGCAGGTCGAAACCCCCCCCATCCCCCTCCATTAATCTTTATAAAGACACGCAAATGCTGTGACTCCGCCTCTCCTATAGAGATGAATGGAGGGGGCGTGTTTCGACCTGCTGACGTGCTGGGTGCGAAATGTCATTTCCTAAAGCAGAACAGCGGCTGACCCCGGCGGGGTCCCGTACAGGAGATCGTGGGGGGGGGGGTTGTCCTAGAGGTCAGACCCTCTGCGATCAGACATTTATCCCCTATACTGCAGATAGGAAATACGTTTCTTACCGCAGGACATTTTCTTTAATGACCACTGTCCTGGGTGACAGCCTCTGCGGGAGTTGTACTTGAGGACCAGAAACACATAGGAACAGAAAAATATTTATATATATATATATATATATACATATATATATATATACATATATACATATATATATATATATATATATATATATATATATATATATATATCTGTATATAGGACCCCAGAAGAAGTTTTTTTTTTTGTTTTTTTAAAGGCTAGAATTGGCGCAAGATCCAAGATCAGACCCTCTGTAATCCATATGCATTCTTTCTATAGTCTGTATTTAGGACAGTGCACATTTATGCCAAGTAATTTCAGGTGCAACCCTCCCTTCTTCCCCAGTAAAAAAGAATATAAATTTACTATTGTTCTGTAACAGTAACTCTATTCAGCATCTTGTATTTTGCTGCAGAGCATCATCGCCATCTAGTGGAAGAATACAGACTGAAACTCTAGAAAACTATGACTATACAGTGGTCCCTCAACATACGATGGTAATCCGTTCCAAATGGACCATCGTTTGTTGAAACCATCGTATGTTGAGGGATCCGTGCAATGGAAAGTATAGGACAGTGGTCTACAACCTGCGGACCTCCAGATGTTGCAAAACTACAACACCCAGCATGCCCGGACAGCCAACGGCTGTCCGGGCATGCTGGGAGTTGTAGTTTTGCAACATCTGGAGGTTCGCAGGTTGAAGACCACTGGTATTGGAGGTTATACTCACCTGTCCCCGCCGCTCCGGACCATCACCACTCGTCACCACTGCCCGGGATGTCGCCTTCCATCACTGTCGCCGCGCCCCCGGGGTGTCCCCGAATGCTCCGGCAAGGCCTCTGCTTCCCCGGCATCCTCGCTTTCCGTCGCCGCCATCACGTCGCTACGCACGCCGCTCCTATTGGAAGACGGGACGGCGTGCGCAGCGACGTGATGACGACGATGGAGAGCGCCGACGATGCAGGGGATCCCGAAGAGGACGCGCCGGAGCCCCGAGGACAGGTAAGTGATCGTCAGCGGACCACACGGGGCACCGTAAACGGCTATCCGGTGGCAGCTGAAGCAGTCTACGCTGCTGGATAGCCGTTTATGCGATGGCCCGACATACAAAAGCATCGTATGTTGATGCTGCCTCTGAGAGGCCATCGTATGTTGAAATGATCGTATGTCGGGGCCATCGTAGGTCGGGGGGTCACTGTATATTATAGGAAAGTGTGGCTGGTTTCTTGCACTGACTGTGACACTTGCCAACAGACTTTAAAGGGTTACTCCACTCCCCAGCGTTTAGAACATTGAGTTCCGAACGCTGGGTGCGGGCTTCCGTGTGCACGCCCGCCCCCTTGTGACTTCACACCCCGTGATGTCACGTCCAACCCCCTCAATGCAAGTCTGTGTGAGGGGACGTGACGGTCGTCGATCCCCGTTCCCATAGACTTTCATTGAGGGGGCAGGGCGTGAACACAGAAGCCCGCACCCAGCGTTCGGAACTCAATGTTACGGATGCTGGGGAGCAGAGTAACCCTTTAATTCTTAAAGGGGTACTCCGCCCCTAGACATCTTATCCCCTATCCAAAGTATAGGGGATAAGATGGCTGATATCGGGGATCCTGAACTTCGCTCCATGCCGGATGACTGGCGATGCGGGGCGGAGGCTCTTGACATCACGGCCACGCCCCCTCAATGCAAGTCTATTGCATGCACTATTTCTCCCGTTACTATCTTCCGTCACAAAATAACGGCCGTTATTAATAACTGGCTATAAGGGGTTAAAAATTATAATGTAAAAATCCTATAGACTATAATGGGATTTTCTAACGGCCATATAGGATTTTGTAACTGCCTTTTTACAGGCGATTTTTAGACGGAACTTCATCCGGATCTTTAAAACGGGGTGATTTGGTAGTGTGAAAGTGGCCCAACTGACCAAATCCTGTATACTGAGACCAATATTACCAATAATACCAGTATGCAAGGAGGAATATTATCACCATACATATTACCATCATACTGTTGGGCTAGGTTCACACTACGGAATCTCCAGATGGAAAATTTCCGGCTAGAGATTACGGCCAGCGCTGACTGAATCAGTTGGCGCTAGGACCCTGCAGACATTGCAGTTCCGCCTGAAGAATGAGTAACTCCATTCTTCAGGCTGAAATTTTAAAGCGGATTTTCCGTTCGCAAATTCCGCTTCAAAAATTTGTGAACAGAAATTTGTGAACAGAAAACCCATTCACTAGCATAATACATTTTAGCAAGCAGAATTTCTGCCTGCAATTTCAAAGCGGAATTGCAGGCAGAAATTCTGTAGTCTGAACTTAAAGGGTACCTCTCATCAAAAAAACTTTTGATATATTATAGATTATTGTATGCAGAATAACTTTACAATTGCATGTTCTTAAAAAATATGCTTCTTTCTATTTAATTTTCCACTTTGAAGAAATGACCACTAGGGGTCTCCCTACCAGTCCTGGCAGCAAGCATTTCAGACTCATGCTGGAGTCCTAAACACTACGAGCTGCCAGTCTGCTTTGTTCACAAAGGAGAACACTCAGAGCTGCCAGCCTGCTTTGTTCACAGCCTGTTTGGCTGTGAACAAAGCAGGCTGGCAGCTCTGAGTGTTTAGGACTCCAGCATGAGTCAGAAATGCTTGCTGCCAGGACTGATTGGGAAAAATACAATAGAAAGAAGCATATTTTTCATTAACATGCTATTGGAAAGTTATACAACATTCATTAATCTAAAATATATCAAAAGTTTATTTGATGAGAGATCCCCTTTAACCTAACTGACCAAATCCTGTATACTGAGACCAATATTACCAATAATACCAGTATACGAGGAAACATTATTAGTACATAAGGGAGAATAATACCACCACACCATAGTCATCTTAAAGGGGTACTCCGCCCCTAGACATCTTATCCCCTATCCAAAGAATAGGGGATAAGATGTCAGATCGCGGGGGTCCCGCCTCTGGGGGACCCCCGGGATCTCTGCTGCAGGACCCACCTGTTGCGGCTTCCGGAAACGCTGGAGGCTTCGGCTCCCTACCACGGTGACGTGAGATCGTGACGTCACGACTCCGCCCTCGTGTGACGTCACGCCCGGCCCCTCAATGCAAGTCTATGGGAGGGGGCGTGACAGCCATCACGCCCCCTCCCATAGACTTGCATTGAGGGGGCGGAGTCGTGACATCACGATCTCAGGTCGCCGTGGTCATGAGGCGTTAGGATGAGAGCCTCCAGCGCTGCCGGAAGCCTCAACAGGTGGGTCCTGCAGACGAGATCCCGGGGGTCCCCAGCGGCGGGACCCCCGCGATCTGACATCTTATCCCCTATCCTTTCGATAGGGGAAAAGATGTCTAAGGGCGGAGTACCCCTTTAAGAAATGCAATGTGACAATTCATGTCTTGCTTTACATGAAGTAAAATTGACATTTTCAATTGTTCAATTCAGCAATAATGGCAGCCAGGGATTTCCCCACTAGATGTGATGCATTATTACTAAGAAGCCAATTGCTCACATTTCATCACACTTCGCCTATACATTTTTGGCAGAACACAGTTAACGCCAACATTTCTTTAATACGGTTTATTTCATCAACTCATTTCAATCACAATCTCATAGAAACTGAGAATTTCATAGAAAAAGAAACTGCTTGACTATTTTTTTGTCAGTCCCTGATCAGGTTTTCTAGGAGGCGACTACTTATTTAGGACCATCAAACATTTTCAGAAAGCAAATCTTATATCTTAGAGGGGAGGGGTTTGATATACAGTGGTCCCTCAACATACGATGGTAATCTGTTACAAACGGATCATCGTTTGTTGAAACCATCGTATGTTGAGGGATCCGTGCAATGTAAAGTATAGGACAGTAGTCTACAACCTGCGGACCTCCAGATGTTGCAAAACTACAACACCCAGCATGCCCGGACAGCCGTTGGCTGTCCGGGCATGCTGGGTGTTGTAGTTTTGCAACATCTGGAGGTCCGCAGGTTGTAGACCACTGTTAGAGGAAATTGTACTCACCTGTCCCCGCCGCTCCGGACCGTCACCGCTGCCTGGGATGTCGCCGTCCATCGCTGTCGCCGCGTCCCCGGGGTGTCCCCGATGCTCCGGCAAGGCCTCTGCTTCCCCGGCATACTCGCTCTCCATCGCCGCCATCACGTCGCTACGCACGCTGCTCCTATTGGATGACTGGACGGTGTGCGCAGCGACGTGATGACGACGATGGAGAGCGCCGACGATGCAGGGGATCCCGAAGAGGACGCGCCGGAGCCCCGAGGACAGGTAAGTGATCATCAGCGGACCACACAGGGCACCGTAAGTGGCTATCCGGTGGCAGCTGAAGCAGTCTGCGCTGCCGGGTAGCCGTTTATGCGATGGCCCCCATATACAAAAGCATCGTATGTTGATGCTGCCTCTGAGAGGCCATCGTATGTTGAAATGATCGTATGTCGGGGCCATCGTAGGTCGAGGGGGGTCACTGTAATCAGCTAATGGCGACAGATGTGACCTCAGGTTATCAGACCACATTGTGCATAGTCTGAAACATTTCCCCTAGATGACATGAACAAAAGATTTTCAGAGTCTTTGAAGGGGTTTTGCGCCATAAGGTAATTTTAGTACGTACCTACCAGACAGTAATGGACATGCTTAGGAAGAATCCGTGCTTGTCTCACGGCTAAATGACTGTGTTGTGAGAACCATAACACTGTGGCTATCTCCTTGTGAACTGGGTATTTCCTGTTCAGGTTCGTTGTCACGAACTACAAATCCAATGGTTCCTTGTTTGTAAGTGTGAGGTCACTTTTCTCCCTCCCACACGTCAGCCACCCCACCCACTGAAACACAAATGAGCTGCATTCCATGCAAAAGACCAGTGTTCTCTAACCAGGGTGTCAATAAGTTGCAGAATGATCTCCTACCCAGCGGTTGCTCCACCCATTGAAGCAGGACAGGCTCTCTTTGCACACTTGACTAATGATGTCATGTCTCGGCTGCACTGCAACCTGGGAAAAATGAGACCTGAGTGTATGTTAGGGGGAAAAAATCACACAAGAATTGCAAAACCACTGTCACACACTGGTACAGACACTATATTATGAACTACACTAACTGTACAGCCCCTGTAGCACAGTCAAATACCCCTTTAACAGAATACCCCTTTAACAAGTTATTTTATGAAGCCAGAGACATAACTAGAAGCATCTGATCTCCAGCATATACTATTCTATATCTTCTATGCTTCTATCACTTTTAATACTGATGTCTACCTATGTGGTAGGGGCCCACAAAGCGCCTAGGTTTAACTGCTAATTTGCATTCAATATTGTTTTATGCCTGTATTATTCTGAATAATATTTTAAAGGAGAATTCCAGCAAGGGAATTTTGTTATAATGGACTGGGGATGCTTTAACAAAAAAAAAAAAAAAAAAAAAAAAAGCATACTCACTTGCCCTAGTTGCCCTGCAGCTGCCGTTCCAATGGCCTCCGGTCTCTGCTGCTCACCATGCTTCCTCTGACATGTTCACCCTGCATAAAATCCCCGCAGTGGTGACCTTTCCCCCACTTCGGCTGAATGGGTGTTTCCTAAAGTAAGTATGGAGCTTTAACCCCTTAAAGGAGTACTCCGGCGTGCACTTTTTTCCTTTTATCCCGTCCGGGCTGCAAAATAAAAGAAAACAAACTTTCTCTTACCTGCCAACGAGCCCCCGGAGCTCCGGTACAGGTGTTCGGTCCCCGGGCTGTATTCTTCTTACTTCCTGTTAGCCCGGCACGTCACACGGAGCTTCAGCCTATCACCGGCTGCAGCGATGTCCCGCCTCAACCAGTGATAGGCTGAAGCTCCGTGTGACGTGCCGGGCTAACAGGAAGTAAGAAGAATACAGCCCGGGGACCGAACACCTGTACCGGAGCTCCGGGGGCTCGTTGGCAGGTAAGAGAAAGTTTGTTTTCTTTTATTTTGCAGCCCGGACGGGATAAAAGGAAAAAAGTGCGCGCCGGAGTACTCCTTTAAGGACCGGGCCATTTTTAATTTTTACACTTTTGGTTTTTTTTACCTCCTAACATTTAAAAAATCATAACGCTTTCAATTTTCCACCTACAGACCCATATGAGGGGTTTTTTTTTTTGTGCCACCAATTCTAATTTGTAATACCATTAATCATTTCAAGACAAAAAAAAAAAACGCCATTTTGGGGGCTTTCGATTCTACGCAGTGCACTTTTCTGTAAAAATGACACCTTATATTGATTCTTAGGTCCATACGGTCGCAAGGATACCTAATTTATCTAGGTTTTATTTTATTTTACTACTTAAAAAAAAATCATTACTACATGCACCAAAATTTGTATCTTTAAAATTGTCATCTTCTGACCCCTATAACATAAAAATTTTTCCGCATACGGGGATGTATGAGGGCTCATATTTTGCGCCGTGATCTAAAGTTTTTATCGGTACCATGGGACTTTTTGATTACTTTTTCTTCGTTTTTTTTTATGGTATACAAAATGACCAAAAATACACAATTTTGGACTTTGGAATTTTTTTTATGTATACCCCATTAACCATGCGGTTTAATTAACATTATACCTTTATAGTTCGGACATTTATGCACGCAGTGATACTACATATGTTTATGTTTATTTTTGTTTACATTTTGTTTTTTAAAGGGAAAGGGGGGTGGTTCAAACTTTTTATTTAGGAAGGGGTTAAATCACATTTATTAGCTTTTTTTTTTTACACCATTTCCCATAGGGGACTGTTACATGCAATCTTCTGATTGCATAAACTGTTCAATGCTATGCAGGCATGGAGCAGCAGATCTGATATTCATCAGTTCATTTTCAGTAAATTTTTATTCATTACTAGCTAAGCACCCGTGCTGACCGGTTTTTCCTACCTAATCCTTGTGGTGGAGGAAAAGCAACAAAGGGGGAAGCTTTTGTCCTCATATACCGTCCTCATATCCTGTCCTTATATTTTGTCCTCATGTCCGGACCTCATATCCCTTCCTCATATTGTCATGACTGGGGGAGGACAGAGAGAGTGAGCCCTAAACTGACCCTAGAAAAACTCTCCCTGCTACTTGCCCATCCACTCTAAACGGTGGATCGACAACTTGAAGCCGGTCCCTCCTTGAGCTAAAGTACAGTGGCATAAAAACAAATAATATACATGGTCTGTCACAAGTGAAAAACAGAACGGGAAAACTACCAGACAACCAGATATACCAGACAGAATATTAACTCACAAACAGGGCAGAATATAGTGTATAAACAAACAGTTCATAAACCAGAATCCAGATAAATGGCAAACATGATAAAATGAACAAGACTAGGTATACAGCAGAATCCAAAGAGATGCAGGGTATGAATGGAAGAACTGAATATAAAAACACCAAACTGATCAGGTACATAGAACACTGTTCACACTGGGACACAGAACAGAAACAAACTGGACACCCAACTCCACTGAAGGAGTAGACAGCATAATAAAGCCAGATAGACTACTAGCCAGCGTGCACACTCCACCGTGTGATCAGGATGCTGACCAAGTAGGAAACAGAAATATAATACATGAAACACTAGACCAGAACCGGATGAGTCTGAATAACTCCAGGAAACATTAGACTAGAACCGGATGAGTCTGAATAGACTCCAGGATACCAAACAGGAATGATAAAATACAGAGCACAGATACAAGCAAGAAGTGTGAACACAGACTAAGCAGAACGGACATACATTATCCTAAAAACCGACAGATGTAAAATCTACAATAAACAAGATTATTTAACCATGGCTAAAACTCAGATAATATCACAATGAGTTCTCGTTGGTTCAAAGCATTAACTATTCCCTATCCAGGAAGAATAACAAACTGCTCAGAACATCCTAGTGTGTGAATACACACCTAAACTG